>NC_081540.1:564594-853949 GCF_030273125.1 Centropristis striata | reverse complement strand
ACACAGATGGACAGAAACATGGACACAACATGATCCTCCTCGCCTCCCGCTGCACAAATCACTCAACTCTGATCCATTTCAACAAGCTGCTTCATGCAAATCACAGCTTCATTCTTTATTTAGTTCAAACAGAGCTGCACGATCAGTCTAGCATCACAGATCTGCATAATCATCTTTTGATCTTTTCATTTTGTGTCTTTTTTACATGTATTTTTTGTGATTTTTTGTCATTTTTACATCTACTTTTGGTCATTTTGTCTTTTTGTAATTGTTTTTTTTTTTCATTTTTTTGTAATTCTTGCATCTATTTTAGTGATTTTGTGTCTTTTTTGTCATTTTTACATTTTTTTTGTCATTTTTACATCTACTTTTGGTCATTTTGTCTTTTTGTCATTTTTTTGTCAATTTTTTTGTAATTCTTACATCTATTTTAGTGATTTTGTGTCTTTTTTATCATTTTTACATTTATTTTTTGTGATTTTTTGTCATTTTTACATCTACTTTTGGTCTTTTTGTCATTTTTTTGTCAATTTTTTTGTAATTCTTGCATCTATTTTAGTGATTTTGTGTCTTTTTTTGTCATTTTTACATTTATTTTTTGTCATTTTTACATCTATTTTTGGTAAATTTGTTGCTATTTCAAAAATTTTGTGTAATATTTTAGTCATTTTTACATCTACTTTTGGTCATTTTGTGTCTTTTTGTCATTTTTTTGTAATTCTTGCATCTATTTTAGTGATTTTGTGTCTTTTTTGTCATTTTTACATTTATTTTTTGTGATTTTTTTTTCATTTTTACATCTATTTTGGGTAAATTTGTTTCTTTTTCAAAAATGTTCTGTAATATTTTAGTCATTTTTACATCTACTTTTGGTCATTTTGTCATTTTTTTGTCAATTTTTTTGTAATTCTTGCATCTATTTTAGTGATTTTGTGTCTTTTTTTGTCATTTTTACATTTATTTTTTGTCATTTTTACATCTATTTTTGGTAAATTTGTTGCTATTTCAAAAATTTTGTGTAATATTTTAGTCATTTTTACATCTACTTTTGGTCATTTTGTCATTTTTTTGTCAATTTTTTTGTAATTCTTGCATCTATTTTAGTGATTTTGTGTCTTTTTTTGTCATTTTTACATTTATTTTTTGTCATTTTTACATCTATTTTGGGTAAATTTGTTTCTTTTTCAAAAATGTTCTGTAATATTTTAGTCATTTTTACATCTACTTTTGGTCATTTTGTATCTTTTTGTCATTTTTTGTCATTTTTTGCAAACAAACACACAGATGGACAGACGTGCAGATTCATTTCAACAAGCTGCTTCATGCAAATCACAGCTTCATTCTTTATTTAGGCTAAACAGAGCTGCAGGATCAGTCTATCATAACAGACCTGTATCATCATCATCATCAATTAGAAGTTATTTTTCAAGCAAAAAATGTAAAACAACGATTTGCAATAATCACCTGAGGCTGAAGAACCGGACTAAACAATGAATCAGGATCATTTCTTCATCTAAATGACTTATTTAACACTAAGAAGGTGCTATATTACTTTCTGCTAGAATAAAAATGTCTCATAAAGTGCTTCCACGCTGCAGTGAGGTCACGCCTCGCCACCTGCAAGACGCTTCGCCAAAAAACTCTTTAAAGCGTCTCCTGCAGCTTCAGGAGGTGACAGCTGAACTCTGCACGACACATGGAGGCGGCAGCAGATTCTCACTAGGAGAACAAGCCTGGAACATAACTGCAGCGACTTTATAATGAAGTTAAATAACCAAAAACCATCATAATTCCACCGTTAGATGCATGTTTAAATAAAAAACTTGCTGCTGACTCCTTCAGGGAGATAAATCAGCTTAGAAGTTTGCAGGAAAAGCTTCTTTTTATTCTTCAAACCTTTGATCTGATGACTAATAATATCCACTTATAAACACTTTTACAGTGTCAAGGTTTCACATAGAAACTTTTGCAGCACCAGAATTTTACTCTACACTGTTTATTTACTGTTTACTTAGACTTTAACAGACTGAAGCTGCTCTTCTGGTTTTGGTTATTATCAAGAATGTTTTCATGACTGTAGATGTAAAAATGACTAAAAAAGGCACAAAATGACCAAAAATAGATGTAAAAATGACAAAAAAAGACACAAAATGACCAAAAATAGATGTAAAAATGATCAAAAAGTATACAAAATGACCAAAAATAGATGCAAAAATTACAAAAAAAGACACAAAATGACCAAAAATAGATGTAAAAATGATCAAAAAGGACACCAAATGACCAAAAATAGATGTAAAAATGATAAAAAAAGACACAAAATGACAAAAATAGATGCAAAAATGACCAAAAAAGAAACAAAATGACCAAAAATAGATGTAAAAATGGCAATAAATAGATGCAAGAATGACCAAAAAAGACACAAAATGACCAAAAAACACGAAATGACCAAAAGTAGATGCTTGTTTTCTGAATGGAGTTCAGGACGAAGAAGAGATTTAATTGCCACTAACAGGCAGAATGATTTTGGTTATTATCAAGAATGTTTTCATGACTGTAGATGTAAAAATGACTAAAAAAAGGCAAAAAATGACCAAAAAAAAGATGTAAAAATGATCAAAAAGGATACAAAATGACTAATAATAGATGTAAAAATGATCAAAAAAGACACAAAATTACCAAAAATAGATGTATAAATGATCAAAAAGGACACAAAATGACCAAAAATAGATGCAAAAATTACAAAAAAGACACAAAATGACCAAAAAAAAGATGTAAAATGACAAAAAAGGACACAAAATGTTCAATATAGAAAGAAATTGACAAAAAATAGATGTAAAATGATCAAAAAAGACACAAAATAACCAAAAAACGATGTAAAAATGACCAAAAAAGACATAAAATGACCAAAAACACAAAATGACCAAAAGTAGATGCAAAAATTACTTTAAAAAAAGAATCATCACTGTGTCACCGCTGTGTTTTCCCTGTTTGCTGTGAGTTTCTGAGGCTTTTTGGCTTTTGCACATGTTGCATCCCACACAGAATAGTCCATATTTCTATTTTCCTGGAGGCGATCTACTGAGTCTAACAGGTTATTTTCTAATATTTCTGCAGAAGGAGTCATCAGTCAGCAGTGATTTCCTGCTCTGCTGTCAGAAACAACTAAATACTAATGTGAGAGCCTGAAGCTTTATTAAAAGACGACCTTCAGCCTGCAGCGCTTCGCTCCTACTTGAGAAAACTCCAGTTTGTAGCGATCAATAGATTTACAGTTGAGAGGTGAGAACATTGTCCGGCTGCTTTCAGAGTTTAACACATTAGAAACTGTGTCACGCTGAAGCTCTCTCAGAGCCGCTCGCCTCTTTATAAACGTGTTGACACATTGATTAACTGCTGCAGCTTCACTCAATACACACTGTGACCTGAATGTTTCTCCTGCTGAGCACAATAAATCACCAAAAACTGATTTATTCTGCTTGTTACTGAGTGTCTGATGACCAGGACAGAAATCACCATGTTCAGGGAAAGCAGGAACATGATGGAGGTGTGCAAAACGTCTGGATTTATGGTTTTATTACATCTTTCTGCAAAACAGGCATACAGGCATAATGGTTTTGGTTATTATCAAGAATGTTTTCACAACTGTAGATGTAAAAATGACTAAAAAAGGCACAAAATGACCAAAAATAGATGTAAAAATGATCAAAAAGGATACAAAATGACCCAAAATAGATGTAAAAAGTATCAAAAAAGACACAAAATGACCAAAAATAGATGTAAAAATGATGAAAAAGGCACAGAATGACCAAAAATAGATGTAAAAATGATCAAAAAGGATACAAAATGACCAAAAATAGATGTAAAAATGACTAAAAAGGCACAAAATGACCAAAAACAGATGCAAAAATTACCAAAAATAGATGCAAGAATGACCAAAAAAGACACAAAATGACCAAAAGATATGCAAAAATGACTTAAGAAAAGAGGCTAAATGACAAGAAAATAGACTAACAGATAAAAAAGATAACTGCATTTTGATGCAGATGTGCAAAACGTCTGGATTTCTGGTTTTATTACATCTTTCTGCAAAATTACAAGCAAACAACTTTAAAAATGCTTATTTTCTGCATGAGTTCAGGACAATCAGCCACTGCAGCAGTAAATATAAACAGATTTTTGCAGAGATCGGATCAAAAAATATGCCGAAATAAATGCATTATCATGCAAATGTGCAAAAAACTTTTCTGAATGGAGTCCAGGACGATCAGGGCTGTGCAGACTACAGCAGTATGGACTTTAAATAAACTGATTTTTGCAGAGATTTAATTGCCACTAACAGGCAAAACCAATGGTTTTGGTTATTATCAAGAATGTTTTCATGACTGAAAATGACTAAAAAAGGCACAAAATGACCAAAATAGATGTAAAAATGACTAAAAACGGCACAGAATGACCAAAAATAGATGTAAAAATTATCAAAAAGGCACAAAATGACCAAAAATAGATGTAAAAAGGACAATAAATAGATGCAAGAATGACCAAAAAACACACAAAATGACCAAAAAACACAAACTGACCAAAAGTAGATGCGAAAATTACTTTAAAAAAGACACAAAATTACCAAAAATAGATGTAAAAATGACAAAAATAGATGCAAAAATGACCAAACAAGACACAAAATGACGCAAAGTAGATGCAAAAAAGATGAAAAAGGCACAAAATGACCAAAAATAGATGTAAAAATGATCAAAAAGGACACCAAATGACCAAAAATAGATGCAAAAATTACCAAAAAAGACACAAAATGACCAAAAATAGATGCAAAAATTACCAAAAAAGACACAAAATGACCAAAAAACACAAGATGACCAAAAGTAGATGCAAAAATTACTTTAAAAAAGACAATACAATAACTGTATTTTGATGCAGATGTGCTTAAAGTCTGCATGCATGCTTTGTCTGGTCCGTCTGAAAGATATAAAGCAAGTCTTTTTTAAAATGAACCCAGTTTGACCTGAATGTTTCTCCTGCTGAGCACCGCTGCAGAATAAATCACATATTCTTATTATTGAGTGTCTGACGAGCAGGACAGAAAATCCGCTTTCCTGCTGATGCAACACACCCAATAATTCAAACCAATTACCTGGAAAAAGGTAGATTTACCAGAAAAACAGTCTAAATTACCTGAAAAAAGGTAGATTTACCAGAAAAACAGTCTAAATTACCAGAAAAAAGGTAGATTTACCAGAAAAACAGTCTAAATTACCTGTAAAAAGGTAGATTTACCAGAAAAACAGTCTAAATTACCTGAAAAAAGGTAGATTTACCAGAAAAAAACAGTTACAACAGTTAGCAAGTTCAGTTTCAGTAGAAAAATGCACAGAAAAAGTCAACATATAAACAATATTTTTAAAAATATATACGTTATTAAATGAGGAATGTCTGGTGGCTGTGCATATGTTAATGTTTTTATATATTTTTCTTGTGATTGTGACTTTTTTTCTGGCAATTCTACCTTTTTCTTGTAAATTATACTTTTTTCTGGCAATTTAGACTTTTTTTCTGGTAATTTAGTCTTTTTTCTGGTAATTTAGTCTTTTTTCTGGCAATTTAGACTTTTTTTCTGGTAATTTAGACTTTTTTTCTGGTAATTTAGTCTTTTTTCTGGCAATTTAGACTTTTTTTCTGGTAATTCTACCTTTTTCTGGTAATTTTCCCTTTTTTTCTGGTAATTTCGACTTTTTTCTGGTAATTTAGACTTTTTACGTTAATGTTTTTTATGTTAATGCAATGCTTTTATTGTGAAATATTTACAGGACACTGCTTTGTGAATTACTGGTTTTATTTGTGTAAACATGACGGTGATAGTAATTATATATTCTATTATTTATGTCCATGATCAAAGGAAAACTCAGTGCAGAGAACAGGAGTCACAGCATCACATTTATCAGAATTAGTGGCTTTTTACTGCAGCAACATCCATATTTAGATCTTCGTCTAATGTCATGGCAACCTATATATAATATATATATTTATATATAATACATCAGGGCTGACACGTAAGAGTGGTAATAATAATGCAAAACTAATGATGTCTGTGCAGCAGCCAGCAGATTTAATTAATGATTGGTGTGAGTGACCTCCTGCAGAGAAACAGCAGCAATTCTCTTCGTATAATTATAATAATGCAATTCAGCTTATCAAGGTGATGCATTATAAGTTATATATATAAATTAAATCACATTATAGTCTGGTGTTACATGCACCTTTGCATTTACAACATAACATATGCAACAAAGGATCATTTAAGACACTTAAAGATTATATTTTTTATCTCTGAGCCTCATCACCATCATCATACTTTTTTCCATGACTGTATTTTTGTGGGGTCATTTTTACATCTATTTTTTGGTTATTTTGTGTATTTTTTGATCATTTTAGATCTTTTTTTGGTTATTTTGTGTCTTTTTTGATCGTTTTACATCTTTTTTTGGTCATTTTTGCATCTATTTTTGGTCATTTTGTGTCTCTTTTGGCCATTTTGTGCATTTTTTTGTCATTTTACATCTATTTTTGGTAATTTTGTGTATTTTTTGGTCATTTTTAGATCTATTTTTGGCCATTTTGTGTCTTTTTTGATCATTTTACATCTATTTTTGGTCATTTTGTGTTTTTTTGGTAATTTTACATCTATTTTTGGTTATTTTGTGTCTTTTTGATCATTTTACATCTATTTTTGGTCAATTTCTTTCTATTTTGAAAATGTTGTGTCTTTTTTTTGTCATTTTTACATCTACACTCATGGAAACATTCTTCATAACAACCTAAATCCTTACCAATAAAACCATATTAAACGCTCGATATCTGCTCTTAAATTAAACTCTTATCAGCTGTTGTTGTTGTTATCTTCATATCTGTCCAAACAAATGAACCTTTAGTTGAACCAGACATTAAAATAAACAATAAACTGAAGGAAACAAAGGTGGTCTAATCTTTTTTTATCCCGTGACTGGAGATAACACATTATAAACGGAGCTCATATTAATATGGATTATGTGAGATAAGAAGGCGTTTTGGACTAATAGCATGAAATAAAATGAACAATAAGCAGGAGAGAGACTCTAAAGAGATTCTTCTCTGGAGATTTGATCCGACAGGTCCGTCTCTCGTCTCTCTGGCCTCGTTTCACCTCCAACAGGAACAAAAAAAAAAGCTCCAGTTTCAATTTTCCCGAGGAGGATTAATGTGTGTTCAGACCAGATTAACACGTTGATATCCTCCAACAGTCCAACAGCTCTCTCCTCTTTACTTCTGTTTCTTCTTCTTCTTGGCTTCAGATTGAAGATAAGATGAAACTTTAATGATCCCATAGGGGTCGATGAGAACAGCAGGTCTGATAAACAGAAGATCTCTGGGAATATGTGTGAAATGAGCAAAATATTCATATTTACTCTAGTCGATACAAGAACCATTCAGGAAATTATTAGATGTATATGGATTTAAAACCTGAGAATTTATATACATATATAGAAACTTGAGAATATATATATATATATATGTAGAAACTTGAGGATGGATGGATGGATAGATAGATGGTTTCTTTATATATATATATATATATATATATATATATATATATATATATATATATATATAATTTTCAGAATGTGTACCAGAAAAAAAGACTAAATGACCTGAAAAAAAGACTAAATTACCTGAAAAAAGTTTTAATTATCAGAAAAAATACTAAATTACCTGAAAAAAGTCTAAATTACTATAAAAAAAGACTAAATGACCCGAAAAAAAGACTAAATGACCCGAAAAAAAGACTAAATTACCTGAAAAAAAGTCTAAATCATCAGAAAAAAGACTAAATTACCTGAAAAAAGTCTAAATTATCAGAAAAAAGTCTAAATTATCAGAAAAAAGTCTAAATTATCAGGAAAAAAAGACTAAATTACCTGAAAAGTCTAAATTATCAGAAAAAAAGTCTAAATGATCAGAAATAAAGACTAAATTACCTGAAAAAAGACTAAATTACCTGAAAAAAGTCTTAATTATCAGAAAAAAGACTAAATTACCTGAAAAAAGACTAAATTACCTGAAAAAAGTCTAAATTATCAGAAAAAAAGTCTAAATTACCTGAAAAAAGACTAAATTACCAGAAAAAATATATAAATTATCAGAAAAAAAATATAAATTACCAAGAAAAAGGTCTCAATTGCCAGAAAAAAGGTCAAAATCACAAGAAAAAAAATCTAAATTACCAGAAAAAAAATCTAAATTCCCAGAAAAAAAGTCAAAATTAGAAAAAAAGGTCTAAATTACCAGAAAAAAAGGTATAAAATATAAAAACATTAACGTATGCACAGCCGCCTGACGTTCCTCATTTAATTAACACCATATTTGTAC
Organism: Centropristis striata; assembly: GCF_030273125.1. NCBI lineage: Eukaryota > Metazoa > Chordata > Actinopteri > Perciformes > Serranidae > Centropristis > Centropristis striata. The sequence goes on along the minus strand of NC_081540.1, from coordinate 845,537 downwards.
ATTTTGTTTCTACTTTTTATATATTTTTTAAATATGGTTTATGTGTTGATTATTTCTGTGAATTTTTCTATTTACGCTGCTGTTTTTTTCCTTAATATATTTATTTATATTTGCACCAAAACATCACAGCTACTCTTTAATAACAATAATAATTATTCTGGTTCAGATGAAGTGATTCAGTCCACAGAGACGCTACAGCGCTCTTATTCTGAAATAAAATTATTTTCCTTTCCTGTCATATATTCTACAGATACAGAAACCTCAGATGTCATGACACTTGTTCTGGTTCAAGGTCTCTGTGACCTGAAAAGAGGATTTAACGTCTTTATTCTGAAGGAATGAAGCTATAGAAGACACACACACACACACACACACACACTGAACGAGCAGAAAAGAAGTCAGAGTGAAGCTGAAATGTCACTTTGTCGTTTCTTCCTGTCAGACGTTTCTGTGACATTTTGTAATAATTAAAGAATGAATCTGGGCCAAAAAGACATTTATGAGGTAAGAGTGATCGTGACCTTTGACCTCAGGAACCTTATCACACCTGTCAATCATTATATCTGGATATAGTATGAAGCCTTTATAAGGAGCTTCTCCTCTCTCGTTATTAAACCGCCTCTAAGGATGGATGGATGGATGGATATATGGTTAGATGGATGGATGGTTGGATGGACGGATGGATGGATGGATGGATGGATGTTGGATGTTGGATGGATGGTTTGATGGTTAGATGGATGGATGGACAGATGGATGGATGGATGGTTGGATGGACGGATGGATGGATGGATGGTTGGATGGACGGATGGATGGATGGATGGATGGATGGATGGTTGGTTGGTTGGTTGGTTGGATGGTTGGATGGATGGACAGATGGATGGTTGGATGGACGGATGGATGGATGGATGGATGGATGGATGGTTGGTTGGATGGTTGGATGGATGGATGGATGGATGGATGGTTGGTTGGTTGGTTGGTTGGTTGGTTGGATGGTTGGTTGGATGGTTGGATGGATGGATGGATGGATGGTTGGTTGGATGGTTGGATGGATGGATGGATGGATGGATGGATGGTTGGTTGGATGGTTGGATGGATGGATGGATGGATGGATGGATGGTTGGTTGGATGGTTGGATGGATGGATGGATGGATGGATGGTTGGTTGGTTGGTTGGTTGGTTGGATGGTTGGATGGATGGATGGATGGATGGTTGGATGGACGGATGGATGGATGGATGGATGGATGGATGATGGATGGATGGATGGATGGATGGATGGATAGATATATTCTCATGTTTTGAATCCATATATATAATAATTTTCAGAATGTGTACCAGAAAGAAAGCCTAAACTACCAGTAAAAAAGTCTAAATTACTAGAAAAAAAGATTAAATTACCTGAAAAAAAGATTAAATTACCTGAAAAAAGTCTAAATTACCTGAAAAAAGTCTAAATTACCTGAAAAAAGACTAAATTACCAGAAAAAAAAGTCTAATTTACAAGAAAAAGTCTAAATTATCAGAAAAAAGGTCAAAATTACCAGAAAAAAGGTCGAAATCACAAGAAAAAAAATAGAATTACCAGAAAAAAATCTAAATTACCAGAAAAAAATTCTAGATATCAGCTCTTAAATTAAACTCTTATGAGCAATATATCATGTATTCCTACAAGTAGCAGTTCAAAACCAGATCATTTGTATTTTTTTTTTGTATTTTATAAAGACATGAGATTAATATTGAGCAGAATTTGGTTCAGAGTTTTGGTCCGACCCTCTGCAGCGTCTCATGTTGCTCCTTGTTGCTCATTGGGGACATGAATTGCCGACCCTGCTGTAGTTGCTCTGACAGACCTTCAGTGTTAAGTGATCTTTCTTTGTTTGTGAGGTGCTGAATCCTAGTCTAGTCTAGTCTAGTCTAGTCTAGTGTGAGTCAAGTCAAGTCTGGTCTGGTCTGGTCTGGTCTAGTCTAGTCTAGTGTGAGTCTGGTCTAGTGTGAGTCTAGTCTAGTCTAGTCTAGTCTAGTCTGGTGTGAGTCTGTAAACTCTGTGGGAGTTTGTGTCGTTTGTCCTCAGCTGCTTCTGTTCCACATCTCACCTTCTGACAGGAAGTCCAGCAGGACGTCAGGGCTAAAGCTGCAGAAATCCCCTCAGGCTGCTCTGCTCTGAGAAAGAGAAATCTCTCTGAGATACTGAGACACAGACACAGAAAACTCTGCAGGATGCATGAAAACTACCGTCCTGTCTGTCTTTTAGCTCTCTGGACTTCCCACACACTCATTAAAACATATGCAAATCTCTTGTTCTCACCTTTTATCTGCATTATATACATTTTGTTTGCATTTTTTGTATTTCCAGGTGTCAAAATCACAAGAAAAAAGTCTAAATTACCAGAAAAAGAGTCTAAATTACAAAAAAAGGTAGAATTACCAGAAAAAAGTCTAAATTACCAGAAAAAAGTCTAAATTACCAGAAAAAAGTCTAAATTACCAGAAAAAGAGTCTAAATTACCAAAAAAGGTAGAAAAAAGTAGAATTACCAGAACGAAAGTCTAAATTACCAGAAAAAAAATCTAAATAATGAGAAAAAAGTCAAAATCACAAGAAAAAAAGTCTAAATTACAAGAAAATTACAAAAAAGGTAGAATTACCAAAATAAAAGTCTAAATTACAAGAAAAGTCTAAATGACCAGAAAAAAAGTCAAAATCACAAGAAAAAAAGTCTAAATTACAATAAGTCTAAATTACCAGAAAAAAAGTCTAAATAACCAGAAAAAAAGTCTAAATTACCAGAAAAAGATTCTAAATTACAAAAAAGGTAGAATTACCAAAATAAAGGTCTAAATTACAAGAAAAGTCTAAATTACCAGAAAAAAAGTAGAATTACCAGAAAAAAAGTCAAAATCACAAGAAAAAGGTCTAAATTACCAGAAAAAGAGTCTAAATTACCAAAAAAAAGGTAGAATTACCAGAACAAAAGTCTAAATTACCAGAAAAATATTCTAAATTACAAAAAAGGTAGAATTACCAAAATAAAAGTCTAAATTACCAGAAAACAAAGTCAAAATCACAAGAAAAGAGTCTAAATTACAAGAAAATTACAAAAAAGGTAGAATTACCAAAATAAAAGTCTAAATTACAAGAAAAGTCTAAATGACCAGGAAAAAAGTCAAAATCACAAGAAAAAAAAGTCTAAATTACCAGAAAAAAAGTCTAAATAACCAGAAAAAAAGTCTAAATTACCAGAAAAATATTCTAAATTACAAAAAAGGTAGAATTACCAAAATAAAGGTCTAAATTACAAGAAAAGTCTAAATCACCAGAAAAAGAGTAGAATTACCAGAACAAAAGTCTAAATTACCAGGAAAAAAAAAGTCAAAATCACAAGAAAAGAGTCCAACTCAGTAGAGAAATAATCCAGATAAATGTTGATTAAAGCTTTAAAATAAAATAATAAATAGTAATATAATAATAAAATAGTTTTCCTATGAAAAGATGCACAGTAGATCAGTAGTCTCTCTCAATCCTCCTCATCACTCCAAGAATCATAATTCATCATAAAAGAAACTTCACATAAAAAAAATGCATGCTCTTGCACAGATAACACACACACACACACACACACACACACACCCCGAGTGTATAAATAAATCTATCTTTAGTGCAGATCTGAAACAATAAATCAGATTTATTATCGAGCGTTTTATCAGATTAATTGTCGTTATTTTGAATTCAAAGGCGTCTCTGCTCCACGGCTGCATATATATTCATATTGATATATATTTATCTGTATAACTGTGTGTGTGTGGGGTGGATTTAGATGGATTTAGTCCCAGTGAGAGCTGATCCTGTCTGTGCATGGACTGATTGGATTACATGAGCTGTCTGCTGCGGAGGATTCTCTCTAGAATAATTAATAATAAAGGAGAGTATCTGCCTGTTCTCTGTGTTAACCTTTTCTCTGTGTAGACGGATGTCTGGCAGCAGCTCCGTCTGACACAAATATCAGCTGAGAAACTCCTTCAGACACTGAAACTACAAGAGGAGGAAGTATCAGCTGAGAAACTCCTTCAGACACTAGAACTACAAGAGGAGGAAGCTGCAGCGCTGCAGGAAAACAACAAATAAAGACACAAAATGACCAAAAAATACACAGAATTATTAGAAAAAGACACAAAATTACCAAAAAATTCACAGAATTATTAGAAAAAGACACAAAATTACCAAAAATACACAGAATTATTAGAAAAAGGCACAAAATTACCAAAAAAAGACAGAAAAACTAAATTACTTAAAAAAGACACAAAATGACAGAAAAAAAACGAAATTACTTTTAAGAAAAAGACACAAAATGACCAAAAACCCCCACAAAATTACTTTTTTTTAAGTCACAAAATGGCCTAGAAATGACACAAAATGACCCAAAAAATACACAGAATTACTAAAAAAGACACAAAATTACCAAAAAAGACACAAAATTACCAAAAAATACACAGAATTATTAGAAAAATACACAAAATGACAGAAAAAAAACTAAATTACTATAAAAAGCCACAAAATGGCCTAAAAATGACACAAAATGACCAAAAAAAGACACAGAATTACTAAAAAAGACACAAAATTACCAAAAATACACAGAATTACTAAAAAAGACACAAAATTACCAAAAAAAGACACAAATTATTTTTTAAAAAGAAACAAAATTACTTTGAAAAGGCACAAAATTACCACAAAAGACACAAAATTACCAAAAAAGACACAAAATTACAAAAAAAAAAAGACACAAATAATTAAAAAAAAAAGACACAAAATGTTTTAAAAAAGCCCGATGTGAAGTACTGTGTAACTGATATCAGGTTGTTGACTGTAAACAACAACATGAATCATCAGAGAGATAAAGAGAAGAACAGAACAGAGAGATAAAGAGAAGAAGAGACAGATTTAAGAGTCGTCCTGATGAACGTCTTGTTTTTATTGCGTCTGCAGGAATCAGATAACAGGATGAGATATGATATCCATGTTAGTGTATTATAGTATTAGGATTTATTCATTCAGGAAGTCTCATTGAGATCAAAAGAGAATTAATCACATTAACACAACATCCCACCCACTAATTAAAACTTATGCAAATCTGTTCTTCTCACCTTCTATCTGCATTATATTATCATATTGTTGTTTTTGTTAATTGATAGGCCGCTGTAGGTAAATTATGCAGCCAAATTTGTTGATTTGTTTGCATTTTCTGTATTTCCAGGTGAGCAAATCAGACTCATTGTGGCTGTTTGTGATGCAAATATGAGTTTAATACAGAGTCTGCAAGTTAAATGTGTTCTACGTCTTAAAACAGTTCAGAGTGTGCAGAAATATAAGTTGTATGCAAGATATCGTCCTTGAATATGAATAGTGACACACAGTTGATGCAGCCACGTTTTATTTCCAGATCTGGAGGTAAAGTTGGAGATTTGTACAGGTTAAATTATTATTTCTACCCTTTTTAATGTCTTTACCATATTTTTGATTCATTCTGTGACTCATTTTCAAAAGTAAGACAGTTTGTTTTCACAGATATTTTCTGGATGACTCAAAACTTTTGAGCACAGATTTTTTTTTTTTTTAGCAAAAACTTGAATTTCAGGTCGACTTCTTTTATATAATAAGACACAAAATTACCAAAAAAATACACAGAATTATTAGAAAAAGACACAAAATGACAGAAAAAAACTAAATTACTTTTTTTTAACCCTCAGGGCCCACTAAGGACATTTTCAGCCATTTCAGAAATTTTTCACTTGATTTTTGGCAATAATTTTGGCTGTGATACTGCAAATGACATGATTTTTGGAAGAAGGATTTCTTTTTTGATATATTTTGAAATTCTAATTTAATTTTTTCTAATGGCTCTATAATACACTGTGTACAAGCTTACTACCCTTTCGAGCCCTTTCAGGCTGAAAATGTCCACCTGCAAAAAAATGCTATAAAAACTTTACAGATTAATATTTTTTTCTACTTTTTTCTGCATAAACCTCTTAAACAACTTCTGCCCTGCTCAAAACTACCAAACATTCAAAGATTTTGAAGAAGAGAGAAGAGAAAGTAGAGTTTTGTGGAGCTATAGAGCCGATTCCACTCAGATATCATGAGCTCACTTGTCGGCTTTCTCTTGCCAACTATTTGCATAACTTTGGTGCGTTATTTGACCCTCTTCCCAACAAGATAGCAGCCTGATAGCACCAATGTATTCCTCACATCTTCTGCTCTCAGATAGCACTAATATCTTCCCTGCAGCTCTGAGCAGAAACTCTCTGCAGCCTCTCTCAGGCTCTAACGCTGGCCGAGATCTCTGCCGGTCCCTCCGGTCTCACACATTACAATTTCTGAACTCGCCCTCTTTTATATTTGCATTTGGGCCTCATCTCACTGTGAATATCAGCTTTAGTTTGACTCCAGCCTGTCGTTATGGAATGGAATAAAAAGCTTCAGCCCTCCCGTTGATCTGGAGTTGAATACTGAGCTTCTTTCTGATTCTCTCTGCGGGTTCTTCTCTTAATCCTTCTCTTAATGAAATGAGCACTGCAGCAAACAGCATTTAGCCTCATTAAACTGATGCAAAGATGATCTGTAAACTGCTTTTAATTAGTCATTTAATGGAAGCTGCAATGCGACTGTTGTCTTTGATTTTGGACGGACACATTCTGACATCTCAAGCATCTTTAATGGTGATTTACTTTGAGTTATTCTGCAGCAGCTCCATGTTTCAACCTTCAACATCCTCCAGAAATGAAGTAACTTTGTGTTTGGTGACGTGTTGAGCTCCGGTTTCAAGCCTCCGCCAGTTAAACGACTGTCATCAATCGGAAAATGGGTTTGAGTTTTAAGCACAGAGGATTTATTTGACAGATTGCACAAAGTGAACAGGTCTTTTTATATCAGTGAAGCCCTAAAAAAGGAAGAAAATCTAATCTGTTTTCATTATAAAGTGTCAGTGGAGGGCTCAGGCTGTCTGAGGGGAACTGCATCACCTTTTTTTTAAATTTCTAGGCACCTTGAAGGGTCACCTTATCATGTTTTTACATTTAGGAACCCAAAAAGGCCATTTAGTCTCCATTTAAGAGCATCCTAAAGGGAATCTGAGTCTGTTTTCTGCATTTACAGGGACCCTAGTGTGCACTTTAGCACATTTTTTTCCATTTACCTGCAACATAGAGGGCACTTAATAATGTTTTCACCATTTAAGGCCACCCTAGAGAGCACTTTAGCACCTTTTCCCCATTTGAATGCACCTTAAAGGGCACTCCATGATGGTTTTTCTCCATTTTAGGGCACCCAAAAGTGCATTTCATCACATTTTCCCCATTTAGGTGCACCCTAGAGAGCATTTAAATACATTTTCTCCAATCAAGGGCACCCTTAAGAGCACCTCATCATTTTCTCACCATTTAGGAGCACCCTAGAGATCACTTTACAACATTTTCTCCATTTCTTTCCATTTATGTACACCCTAGGGACCGCTATCACATATTCTCCACTGGAAGGGCTCCATTAAGGGCATTTTAATGTATTTTCTGCACCTTAGAGAGCAATCCATGATGTTCTTCTCCATTTAAGGACGCCCTAGAGATCAATTTACCATTTTTTTCCATTTACGGGCACCTTAGAGGGCACTAAATTATGTATTTTTTCCATTTTAGGGCATACTAGAGATTTATATGTCCATTTATGGACACCTTAGAGGTTCCCTCGGGCTCAACTTAAACACATTTTCTCCATTTGCATGCACCTTTTCTCTATTCTAGGCATTTTCCCTATTTATGGGGACCTAAGAGGGCATTCCACAATGATTTTCTCCATTTAAGGGCACCCTAAAGACCAGTCTTTTTTGTTTTATCCATTGTAAAAGTACCCTAGATACACCCTAAAGGCCACTCCACCATGTTTTCTCCATTTCCGTCCAGCCCTGAGGACACTTTATCACATTTTCTGCCCTGTCAGGACTCCTTTAGGGAACTTTATCATGTTCTATCTGCCATGGCGGCTCCACTTTGTTGTTGACCTCACGTCTGTGCTTTTACTTTATTAATAAGAATTCACTTTTGTACATTTTGTCCCCCGGTACATTTTCTAACTCTGTTATTTTTCTGCTGGGAGAAAATGTTAGCCGACTATTTATTCCATCACAAAGTGAGCAGAAGAATCAATCAGATAGAGTGGCTGCATGGTGGAGGAGGACACGCCAACTTCAACATCCACAATGTGACGCAACGCAGAACTTCTGGTCCTGACAGCTCTCAGACGCTCCAAGGGCAGAGCTGCTGGGGAAATGAATTTATGAGAGTTTTAGGATCTGTATCTCCTCCTCTTCTTCCTCCTCCTCCTCCTCCTCCTCCTCCTGGAGCAAACAGAGCTGTCCTTAAAAATGACAGACAAGGGGAAAACACGTCCAATTCCAACTTAATTGAAACTTGTCACAAATTTGTCACTTTTTGCCCTAAATTTGTCACTTTCTAAATTTTTCTCTTTTTTCTCATAAATTTGTCACTTTTTCCCCAATAAATGTGTCAGTTTTATCGTAAATTTGTAAATTTGAGAAAAATCACCTTTCTCCTATAAATTGGTCACTTTTTTTCTTGTAAATTTTTCACTTTTTCCCCAATAAATGTGTCAGTTTTATCGTAAATTTGTGACAAATTTTCTGGTAGGAATTTGTCACTTTTCTCCTATAAATGTGTCACTTTTTGCCCAAATTTTTTTACTTTTTTCCCAATTAATGTGTCGCTTTTTTATCGTAAATTTGTGACAAATTTTCTCCTATAAATTTGTAACTTTTCTCCTATAAATTTGTAACTTTTCTCCTATAAATTTGTCACTTTTCTCCTATAAATTTGTCACTTTTTTTCTTGTTAATTTGTCACTTGTTTCCCATAAATGTGTCACTTTTTTCTCATAAATTTGTCACTTTGTTCTTGTAAATTTGGGATTTATCTTCCCGTAAATTTTTCCCTTTTTTCTCATAAATTTGTCACTTTTTTCCACTTAATTTGTCACTTTTTCCCCAATTAATGTGTCACTTTTTTATGGTAAATTTGTGACAAATTTTCTCGTAAATTTGTCACTTTTTCTCCTATAACTGTGTCACTTTTTGCCCTAAATTTGTCACGTTTCCCTTTAAATTTGTCACTTTTTTCTCATGAATTTGTCACTTTTTTTCCACTAAATGTGTCACTTTCTCCTCCTCCTCCTCCTGGAGCAAACAGAGCTGTACTTTAGAATGACAGACAAGGTGAAAACGCGTCCAATTCCAACTTAATTGAAACTTTCTTCCTCCGAACTAAACTCCAGCGTGGAGTGGGAGCAGAGTTTGTTGTCAGGGAAACTGTTGTACTCTCTTATTGTGAAAAGAGTTTCATTTAAATGGATGTGCAGTGCAGAGAAGGAAAAGTCTTTGTAGTGTTCTCTTTGTAGCCTCGTGACTCCTGCCTTCCTCATCTTCTCCGGTTTATCAGAACAAGATAAAGGTGATTCAGACCTGAAGATGTTTCAGGAACACAATGGAGACAGAAAGAAACGGCCTTGGGCTCTGAGAGGGTTTCTCTCTTTGTTCCACTCAATGTTTTCTCCCCAAAATAAAAAAAAGCTGGCATTGGACTCGGGCATTGGAAGAAGAAACACGGGAAAACTTCTTCTTTTTTATCTCATCTGAAGGTTTCTTCTGGCACCAAGAAACAGTTTTGTATTTCTGAGCTTCTGAAGCAGAGTTGTGCTTTTATTTCAGCTCTGAGTTTGATCTAATGAGCTCCCATATCAAATCCTTTGCAAGACTGCAGGGGAAAATACTGAGGATTCAATTTTTATCGTAAATGTATCATTTTTTCCCCTTAAAAATGTCACTTTTTTATAGTAAATTCCCATAAATTTGTAACTTTGCTCTTGTAAATTTGGGATTTATCTTCCCGTAAATGTTTCACTAAATTTGTCACTTTTTTTCCACTAAATTTGTCACTTTTTCCCCAATAAATGTCACTTTTTTATAGTAAACTTGTGACAAATTTTCTCGTAAATTTGTGACAAATTTTCTCGTAAATTTGTCACTTTTCTCCTATAAATTTGTCAATTTTTATTTGTTAATTTGTTACTTGTTTGCCATAAATGTGTCACTTTATTATCGTAAATTTGTGACAAATTTTCTCATAAATTTGTCATTTTTTTTCCTATAAATTTGCCACTTTTCATCGTAAATTTGTCACTTTTCTCCTATAAATTTGTCACTTTTCATCGTGAATTTGTGACAAATTTTCTCATATATTTGTCACTTTTTTCTTGTTAATTTGTCACTTGTTTCCCATAAATGTGTCACTTTGTTATCGTAAATTTGTCACGATTATTTCTCGTAGATTTTTCACTTTATTATCATAAATTTGTGTCTTTGAGGGAAAAGGAGGAGGAGGAGGAGCAGGAGCAGGAGCAGGCTGAGGAGGCCGTGCACCAGTTTCTCATTTGTCGTTTAATCTGCGATAATTTTAGTGACATTTTCTCGTTTTTTTCTACATTAAGCTCAAATACCATAAAAAATAAAAGGCTTTTATTGCCTAAAGTGAGACCTCTAGAGGTGCATGATGGGCACTACAACACATGCCTTAATACAGCATCTTCCTCCAGTTTCATACACAGAAAAATAAAAGAGCAGCGTCTGTGTTTCTAAGAGATTAAATGTCTGAGCCGTCATGATAAAGAGATCCACAGAGCGGCTGTGTGTTCACCATGTGTTTGGTTTATTTAAAGCCAGTGTGTCCTGCTTTATGCTGCCCACCTGTGATGTTTCTGCAGAAATAGCAGAATGCTATAATAGACTGTAAAGACGGCATGGTGCAGGAATATAAAAACCTTGTGTGGCGGTTTGAAGAGTTTGCTGATCGTCGTTCTGCAGTGAAGTTCTGCAACATATTTGCTCTGTATTGTTGCATTTATTGTCTGTGTTTTTATATCGTGTAGAGCAGGGGTCTCAAACTCTAATTACCTAGAGGCAGTATCAAAATTACCAAAAAAAGACACAAAATTACCAAAAAAAGACACAAGATGACTAAAAATAGGCACAAAATGACTCAAAAAAGACACAAAATGACAAAAAAAATATACAAAATGACAAAAAAAATACACAAAATGACTAAAAATAGACACAAAATGACTAAAAAAAGACACAAAATGACTAAAAATAGACACAAAATGACTAAAAAAAGTCACAAAATGACCCCAAAAAAGACACAAATTGACAGAAAAAACTAAATTACTTAAAAGAGAAACAAAATGACCAAAAAAACCAACAAAATTATTAAAAAAGACACAAAATGACTAAAAAAGACAAAATTACTTTAAAATAACACAAAATGACAAAAAAGACACGAAATGACCAAAAAATACACAGAATTATCAAAAAAGACACAAAATGAGCAAAAAAGACACAAATTGACCACAAAATGATCAAAAAAATACAAAAAAGACACAAAATGACAAAAAAAAACCCTCAAAATGACCAAAAAAAGACATTAAATAACCAAAAAGACTAAAACACATGAACACATGAACACTTTAACACAGTGGAGACAGAGCTGACTTCAAAAATGATTTGGCGACCCCCAGAAATCATCTCGCGACCCCAATTGGGGTCCCGACCCCAAGGTTGAGACCCCTGGTGTAGAGTATATTATGTGAGGGCTGCAGGTCGGAGTAAAGAGGGATATTTTCTCTGCTCAGGAGGAGATTATTTGTGAGTGGTGACTGGTGTTGGACTGAGACTTGTCAGGTCTGGCTGCAGGATTAATAATCCTCCAGGTCAGAGAGGAGTTTCTGCTCCTGCAGAGAGGAACGATAGAGGAGGAGAGGAAGGAGAGGTGGATTATCTCTCTCTCTCTACTTCTCTCCTCTATCCATCACCAGATGATTGGACATTAACCGTGTGGACAACAGAAAGAAGAGAGAAAAGAGAAAAGAGAGAAGAGAGATGGTGTAATCAGAGGCGGAGCTCTGGTTTCATCTGTCAGAGAGTTCCTCCTCCTCCTCCTCCTCCTCCAACGCTCCACAGCTTTTTATTCTCCTCCTTCTGCCAGCAGCACAGAGAGCAGGCTTTGATGGAGCGAATTTAATAGTTGGTCAAGGAGGAGGAGGAGCAGGAGGAGGAGGAGGAGGAGAGGAAGGATAGAGTGTTCTAGATCCTCTAGGTATATCTCTACTTTAATCTTTCTCTCTTTCTGTGTGTCCTCTCGTTTGGTTTCTCTTCTCTGAGCTTCATCTAAACAAACGTCCTTCGTCTGTTGGACAGAATCTGTTTTTTTCCAGTAAATGTGTCACTTTTTCCCTGTAAATTTTTAGCTTTTTTCTCATAAATTTGTCCCTTTTTTCCAGTAAATTGATCCATTTCTTCCCTGTAAATTTTTTACCTTTTTTCTCGTACATTTGTCACTTTTTTCTACAAATTTTTTCACTTTTTCTCATAAATGTGTCACTTTTTTCTCGTAAATTTGTGACTACATTTGTAAATTTGTCTCTTTTCTCCTATAAATGTGTAAATTTTTCCCCTGAATATATCACTTTTTTTCCAGTAAAATTGTCACTTTTTTCCCTGTAAATTTTTTGCTTTTTTTCTCCTAAATTTGTCATGTTTTTATTGTAAATTTGTCACTTTTTTTTATCATAAATTTGTCACTTTTTTATCGTAAAATTTGTCACTTTTTTCCCCTGTAAATTTGTCACTTTCTTCACATAAATGTGTCACTTTTTTATTGTAAATTTGTGACAAATTTTCTTGTAAAATTGTGACAATTTTTCTCGTAAATTTGTCACTTTACTCCTATAAATTTGTCACTTTTCATCGTAAATATGTGACTATTTTTCTCATAAATTTGTCACTTTTTTCTCCATAAATGTGTCACTTTATTATCGTAAATTAGTCACTATTTTTTCCCGTACATGTGTTACTTTATAATCATTAATTAGTCTTTGAGGGAGGAGGAGCAGTTAGTTGAATTTATTTAATGTGTGATTATTTTAGTGCATCATAATAACATCTACCGAGGTTCAATCTGACCTCAGATTGTTCTTCCTTTCTGTATTCTTGCTGCCTGTTGGACAGAATATTTAGCATGCAGCTAATGCTACAGACACACACACACACAGACACACACACACACACTGAGTGGGGCTGTTTGAGGCGAGGTGTCATCTCTCGGGCAGCTCGTATGGATCGATCGGTCCCTGAGGAGACTCAGCCTCCAGCAGCTAATCACACAGATGGATCTGCTGTCTGACAGCCGTCATCAGCTGCTGCATCACTTCCTGTCATCACACACACTCCTCAACGTCAGCACACACACACACACACACACACACACACACTCTCTCTTGTTCTGCTCTGATATAAGCTCTGTCTCTCTGCTGCAGCAGCAACACTCTTAACATTTTAATTTCTCCTCCAGATGTCTTTTAATTCATCAGTTTATCGACACATTAAAGGTTCACAAAGTTTATTGTGAACCTTTAATGTGTCGATAAACTGATGAATTAAGTTTCATCAGAACTCTCTGACACCACAGAGAGTTCCACCACAAAAAAGACACAAAATGACCAAAAAATACGTCAAATTACCAAAAAAAGACACAAATTGATCCAAAACCCCACAAAATTACCAAAAAAAACAACACATAATGACCAAAAAGACACAAATTGACCAAAACCCCCCCCAAAAGTAACCAAAAAAGATGTAAAATGGCCAAAAAGACACAAATTGACACAAATAGACGTAACTTGACCGAAAAAAATACATAAACTTACCAAAAAAATACATAAAATTACAAAAAAAATACATAAAATTACCAAAAAAGACACAAATTGACCAAAAAAAGATGTAACACACACATTTTTCTTGTAAATTTGTCACTTTTTTTCCTGTAAATTTGTCATTTTTTCTTGTTAAACATTTGAGCATGAACATTTAGAGCTAAACCTTCTTCTTCTTCCTTTAAACACAGAGATAAATCAGTTTATCTGCTGTAATAGTCGGACCAGTTTCCTTTTCTCTGTTTCATTTGAGGAGAAACTGTGAATCAGCATCAGGAGCCAAATAAACCAAGTCTGCTGGAAGGATTTTCCCCTGAAGCTGAACTTTAAACCTCTCCACTGATTCTCATTAGAGAAATACTTTAACGAGGTGTAAAGTCCTCTAATGGAGCTTTTATTTACCGGCTGGAGGAATGAAGCCTCAGCATTTGGCTCAATAACTGTTGACTCACTGCTATTGATCAACAAACTGTTAGACTGCAGATGGATTATGGTTTCATCTCATCTTTACATATTCTTCCTTTTCTCTCGTTTGGTTTCTCCTCTCTAAATAAATGTCCTTCGTCTGTTTGACAGAAGCTTTGAGGGAAAGATTTTTTTTTCTCAGAAATTTCTAATAGAAATGTCACTTTTTTCTCATTAATTTGACACTTTTTTGTCGTTAATTTGTCGCTTTTTTGCTATAAATGATACTTTTCACCCATAAATTTGTCTTTTTTTATCGTGAATTTGTGACTAATTCTCTCGTTAATTTGTCACTTTTTTCTCATAAATTTGTTACTTTTTCACTGTAAATTTGTCTTTTTTTTACCACATAAATTGGTCTTTTTTCTCGTAAATTTGTAGGTGGTTTTCTCGTAAATGTATACCATGTAAATGTCACTTTTTTCTTGCAAATTTGTCACATTTTTCTTGTTAACTTATAATCTTTATGGTAGTAAATTTAGCACTTTTTCCTCATAAATTTGTCCCTTTTTTCACACAAATTTGTGATTTTTTTCTCTCATACATTTGTGATTTTTTTTCTCTTAAAAATGTCACTTTTTTCTCATTAATTTGACACTTTTTGTCGTTAATTTGTGGCAAATTTTCTTGTAAATTGGTCACTTTTCTCCCATAAATTTGTCACTTTTTTCCAGAAAATTTGCGATTTTTTTCTCATAAATTGGTGATTTGTCACTTTTTTATTTTTAATTTGAGGCTAATTTTCTTGTGAATTTGTGGCAAATTTTCTTGTGAATTTGTGGCAAATTTTCTTGTGAATTTGTGGCTAATTTTTTTGTGAATTTGTGGCTAATTTTCTTGTGAATTTGTCACTTTTTCCCATAAATGTATTACTTTTTCCCTGTAGATTTGTGATTGTTTTCTCGTGAATTAGTCACTTTTCTCCCGTTTAATCTCCGTCTTTAGATATTCCTTTTTCTCTCCGTCTTCTCTTTGCGCCGTCAGACTCAGGTTGAGAGTTTGAGTCCTGCAGCTGTTTGGATGTTTGTAAAGATCTCATTAGAGATCCAGACGGAGCTGCAGGATCAGAACCAGTTCACCTCGTCCAGTCCTCCACAGGGACCAGTTAAATATTCATCAGATGCTGCTGCTGCTGCAGGAGGAGGAGGAGGAGGAGGAGGAGGAGCAGGAGGAGGAGGAGGAGGAGGAGTAGGAGGAGCAGGAGGAGGAGGAGGAGGAGGAGGAGCAGGAGGAGCAGGAGGAGGAGGAGGAGGAGGAGGAGCAGGAGGAGGAGGAGCAGGAGGAGCAGGAGGAGGAGGAGGAGGAGGAGCAGGAGGAGCAGGAGGAGGAGGAGGAGGAGGAGCAGGAGGAGCAGGAGGAGGAGGAGGAGGAGGAGCAGGAGGAGGAGGAGCAGGAGGAGCAGGAGGAGGAGGAGGAGGAGGAGCAGGAGGAGCAGAACTTTAACATTGAAACATCACTTGAACTTTACATGCAGTCACCTTCATGTGATGTGATGCTGTCGCCATGGAAACGCTGTCACAATGTTAATGTTAACAGAGAAAACAAACACGATGCAGCCCACGCTCTGATCCTCACACACACACTTATTTACTCATTCACACACACACACACACACACACACGTTGCTGTGATGTCATTGTTTCCCGGCGGCTGCTTGACACAAACAGAGTCTCAGTTTAAGGTTAATATCACTTCTCTGAATCACCTCTAGACAGGACTGTGTGTGTGTGTGTGTGTGTGTGTGTGTGTGTGTGTGTGTGAGATTAATTTTCTCGTAAATTTGTCACTTTCCTCCCATAAATTTGTTATTTTCTTGTAAATTTGTGATTTTTGTTTCGTGCAGAAATTTTAGATTTTTTTTCTCATGAATATAGCATTTTTTGTTACTTTGTCACTTTTCACCCATACATTTATTTTATTTTATATCATACATTTTTGAGTCATTTTCTTGTGAATTTGTCGCTTTTCCCCTGTAAATTTGTGATTTTTTATTCTTGAAATTTTAGATTTTTTTTCTTGTAAATGTGTCACTTTTTATTATTAATTTGTGGCTAATTTTCTTGTAAAAATGTTTCATTTTTCTATTTTATATGGTACATTTGTGAGTCATTTTCTCATGAATTTGTCACTTTTCTTCCATAAATTTTGCATTTTTTCCCCATAAATTTGTCACTTTCTCACCCATAAATTTGTCTATTTTAGAGCATACATTTATGACTAATTTTCTTGTGAAATTTGTCACTTTTCTTCCATAAATTTGTCACTTTTTCACCCATAAATGTGTCTATTTTTCAAACCCTTCTCTGAATCACCTCCAGCCAGTACTGGTGTGTGTGTGTCACAGTTCACAGTTCACAGGATTACAGTCTGCTGTGTGTGTGTGTGTGTGTGTGTGTGTGTGTGTGTGTGTGTGTGTGTGTGTGTGTGTGTGTGTGTGTGTGTGTGTGTGTGTGTGTGTGTGTGTGTGTGTGTGTGTGTGTGTGTGTGTGTGTATGTGTGTGTGTGTGTGTATAAGTGTGTGTTTTAGGGTCAGAATGTGTCTGACAGGCTGACAAAACAATGAAAACTAGAGTGTTTCTGTCAGGTTTTAGGTCGAAGAAAAACACAGAAAATATCCACACACACACACACACACACACACACACACACACACACACACACACACACACGTAAAGAGAGGAATTGACTCTGAGACATCACATTTTCACCTCTGCTGGCTGAAGCTTAGCAGCTCTGACAGGTGGAATCATTTATTTACCGAGGGCCCAGTGAGGGGCCCCGACCTCAGCCTGGACCCCCTACCGCCTCCTACACACACACACACACACACACACACACACACACACCTACAGACGTCAGAGCTGGAGTGCGTGCTGTGATTTTTCTGCAGGATGGCGAGGACGGAGCATGTGTCCATTAATATTTATCTTCTCTCTCAATATTTATTTATAGAAGCTTCATCTCAGATATAAATAACTGACTTTAATGCAAACGTGCACTCTGAAAAAATCACACTGGCTCAACTTCAAAAAAAACTGTTGTAACAATTTGCATTTATATATTTTTATTGTCTTTTTTTTGGTGATTTTAGGTCTTTTCTGGTCAATTTGTGACTGTTTTACAACATATTTTTCTATTTTTTTAACTATACTCCTATGCTATATCTTTAAGATTTTTACTTTCTCTGATTTTAATACATTTTTGCATATTTTCAGGTCATAATAATAGATTTTTTTGCTTTCGGTGCAGGATTTGAAACCGTTTTCAGGTTGTGTTTTAGAAGACAGAGCAGACTAAAGCAGCAGTCACACATTCAGCGGAGACTCGTGCAGGATTTAACGTCTTTTTTTGATCAGTTTACATCGATTTAGGTCATTTTGTGGCTTTTTTTGTAATTTTACATCTTTTTTTTTGGTGATTTTAGGTCTTTTCTGGTCAATTTGTGACTGTTATACAACATTTATGTTTGGTTTTTTTACTATACTCCTATACTATATCTCTCAGATTTTTACTTAATCTGATTTTCATCAACTTTCTGCATATTTTCAGGTCATAATAATGAATTTTTTTTGCTTTTGTTGCAGGATTTTACGTCTTTTTTTTTGGTCAGTTTACATCTTTTTTCGGCATTTGTGCCTTTTTTGGTCATTTTACGTCTTTTTTTGGTCAATTTGTGACTATTATACAACATTTCTGTTTTTCTTTTCTTACTATACTGCTATACTATGTATCTCAGATTTTTACTTTATCTGATTTTAATCTACTTTTGCATATTTTCAGGTCATAATAATAGATATTTTGTTTGTTTTTGGTGCAGGATTTGAAACCGTTTTGAGGTTGTTTCACCTGGACACGATGTAGGAGACAGTGCAGCAATGACACTGCAATCTAGCAGTGTGTGTGTGTGTGTGTGTGTGTGTGTGTGTGTGTGTGTGTGTGTGTGTGTGTGTGTGTGTGTGTGTGTGTGTGTGTGTGTGCGTGTGTGTGTGTGTGTGTGTGTGTGTGTGTTCCCCTCAGCAGGAGGAGTGTTATTTACCGGAAGGTTTGCTGAAGCTGCATGTCCTCAACCTGTGCTGCCATCAGCAGTGGCAGGGGTGTGTGTCCTCGTGTGTGTGCGTGCATGCAGGTGTGTGTGTGTGTGTGTGCGTGCATGCAGGTGTTTGTGTGTGTGCGTGCATGCAGGTGTGTGTGTGTGTGTGTGTGTGTCCAGGCTAGGAGACAAGGTAATTACCAGAGGACCCTTCCTTCATCTGGCTTCCTCTCAGGTTCACCAGAGCAGCTAACAGGAGGCTGGCTGCTGCAAGCAGCTCTCTGTGTGTGTGTGTGTGTGTATGTGTGTGTGTGTGTGTGTGTGTGTGTGTGTGTGTGTGTGTGTGTGTGTGCAGCTGTGTGGTCACACTCGCCTTAAAAAAGAAGCACACACCTTTTTTCTACATGCACATGTTAGATAAAGGCCTGTGTGTGTGTGTGTGTGTGTGTGTGTGTGTGTGTGTGTGTGTGTGTGCTTGTGTGTGTTACATCTTTTTTGGTCAATTTGTGTCTTTTTTTGGTCATTTTACGTATTTTTTTGGTTAAGTTACATCTATTTGGGTCATTTTGTGTCTTTTTTTATGGTCAATTTGTATCTTTTTTTATGTGTGCATTGTCTGTGCAGCTCTGTGTGTTGCATCATTTTTTGGTCAATTTGTGTCTTTTTTTGGTAATTTTACGTATTTTTTACGTCGTTTTTTGGTCAATTTACATCCATTTGGGTCATTTTGTGTCTTTGTGGTCATTTTTTGGGGTTCTCTTGGTCAATTTGTGTCTTTTTTGGTCAATTTGTGTCTTTTTTTGTTCATTTTATGTCTTTTAATGGTCAATTTACAGCTACTTGGGTCATTTTGTGTCTTTTTTTGTCATTTTGTGGGGGGTTTTGGTCAATTGGTGGGGTTTTTTTTTGGTAATTTTCCATATTTTTGGTCAATTTTTGACATTTTTTTGGGTAATTTTACTAATTTTTTGGTCATTTTATGTCTTTTAATTGTCATTTTACGTCTTTTTTTGGTCAATCTGTCTTTTTTGGTCATTTGTTGTGTGTGCAGCTCTCTGTGTGTTGTGTGTGTGTGTGTGTGTGTGTGCAGCTCTCTGTGTGTGTGTGTGTGTGTGTGTGTGTGTCTGCAGCCTGGAGCCCTCATGTTATCTGGACAGGTTGGGGTGTGTTGTGCTGTATAATGGGATGTGTGAGTCTGGTCCAGCTCTGATCCTGGTCCTGATAACTCCTGATAACTTCTGCTGCTGCTGACATCAGCAGGAGGACCTGCTCCTCCTGCACCTCCTGCAGCTGTTTCTGTACCCAGATTATTTAATGTGTGTGTGTGGCCTGTTAATGCTGCAGACTCTGTTATCAGGAGCTGAGGAGACATTCAGGAGGATTCTAGACGTGTGAAACATGAATAACATCAGGATGAGTTCAGAGTTTGTGTTTGTGTTTGTTGTGTTTGTTGCTGATGCTGCAGAGAGAAACAGCTGTTTTCACCTGGAAGCTGCAAGAAAAAGAACTGAGATGTTAGATTCGTGTTCAGTTGCATTCAACCTGATTTTTAGAGCTTTTTCTAATGATTTTGAACGTTTATTTGTGTCTTTTTTTGGTCAATTTGTGTCTTTTTTGGTAATTTTACATATTTTTTGGTCATTTTATGTCATTTTTTTGGTCAATTTACATCCATTCGGGTCATTTTGTGTCTTTTTGGTCATTTTGTGGGGTTCTCTTGGTCAATTTGTGTCTTATTTTGGTCAATTTGTGTCTTATTTTGGTCAATTTGTGTCTTTTTTGGTCAATTTGTGTCTTTTTTTGTTCAATTTGCATCTATTTAGGTCCTTTTATGGTAAGTTTTTTGTATTTTATCAGTCATTTTCCATCTTTTTTTGGGCTTTTTTTCATCTTTCATTGGTCATTTTAAGTCTTTTTTGGTCAATTTGTGTCTTTTTTTTGGTCAATTTGCATCTATTTGGGTCATTTTGTGTCTTTTTTGTTCTATTTGCATCTATTTAGGTCCTTTTATGGTCAATTTTTTGTATTTTCTCAGTCATTTTAAGTCTTTTTTTGGTAATTTTGTGTCTTTTTTTTTTGTGTCTGTCTTTGGTCAATTTATGTATTTTTGGTCAATTTGTGTCTTTTTAATCATTCTACATATTTTTTTGGTCAATTTGTTCCTTTTTGGGTCAATTTATGCCTTTTTTTTGTCAATTTACATTTATTTTGGTCATTTTACGTCTTTTTTTGGTCAATTTGGGTTTGTTTTTTTTGGCCATTTGTGTCTTTTTTGGAAATTTTACGTCCTTTTTGGGCAATTTGTGGCTTTTATTGGTCAATTTGTGGCTTTTTTTGGTCATTTTACGTTTATTTTGGTGAATTTGTGTCTTTATTATTTGTTTTATTAGGACCACCATAGTGCAAAGTAATGTGTTTAAATGTTTTAAACATATTAAGTCTAATCATATAAAAACAGGGCCTGAACGATGGAGATTTGAGCCACTCTCAGTTTGTATCCGTGCTGATTATCTCTGTTAGAAACGAGTGTAAAAGTGTTTATTAGCAGCTGAGCGTGAGAGTCAGAAGTTAATTCAGCGCCTGCAGCAGAGAAACGTGTTTATTTCTGGAGGTTTCCAGATAAAACGAAGCTCTGAGCAACTTATTACACCATGAAATAAAAACTCCCTGCTGTCCATGCTTTCCATTGATTATTTCTTAAATAAGTTCTTGTAAAAAGGATCTTTTTAACAGAAAGCAGCTGTAATAAGGCTGGAATGATTAAACCCTCAGAGTGAAGGGGAGAAATGATCTCATTTCATCAACTAAGTGTCTAAAATGGCCCATTTGTTCCTGAATGGAACATCACTTATCTCCCTTTCTGCCCATCCATCTCAGCTCTAGTGCCACTTTTTACGATTGGCGGTTGTCTCGTTTTCGGAGCGAAACACTTCATATAAATATATATATAAATATATAAATATATATATAAATATATATATAAATATGGTGATTGTCATGCGGTTCACGTCACTTAGTGTCTGAGAGACTCGGGGCAGAAGAATCTGCTGCTGCAGAAAGGTGACGCACACTGAATATTTATACATCAGATACATCAGGCTGTCACTCATTCATTCATTATTACATCTGTGGGATATTAGACACACACACACACACACACACACACACGGTGCTGTGGAAGTGATTCATTGCTCTGGTGACAGACGCAACAGAAAGGAAATAAAACAAGTCTTTTTTCGGTAATTTTGTGTATTTTTTTTGGTCAATTTGCATCTATTTTGGTCATTTTGTGTCTTGTTTTGGTCAAATTCTGCCTTTTTTTCAGTCGTTTTACCTCTTTTTTTGATCAATTTGTATCTATTTGGGTCATTTTCCATCTTTTTTGGTCATTTTTCATCTTTTCTTGGCCATTTTAAGTCTCTTTTTGGTCAATTTGTGTCTTTTATTGGTCAATTTGCATCTATTTAGGTCACTTTGTGTCTTTTTTTGGTCAATTTGTGTCTTATTTGTCATTTTACCTCTTTGTTTGATCAATTTGCATCTATTTGGGTTGTTTTGTATCTTTTTTGTGTCTTTTTTGGTCATTTTGTGTCTTTTTTGATCAATTTGTTCCTTTTTTTGGTCATTTCACATCTTTTTTTGATCAATTTGCATCTATTTGTGTCATTTTTTTGTCTTTTTTGTGTCTTTTTTTGGTAATTTTGTGTCTTTTTTGGGTCATTTTGTGTCTTTTTTTGATCAATTTGACTATTTTTTTTGATCAACTTGTTCCTTTTTTGGTCATTTCACATCTTTTTTGGTCAATTTGTGTCTTTTTTTGGTCAATTTGAATCTATTTGGGTCATTTTGTGTCTTTTTTGGTCAATGTGTGTCTGTCTTTGGTCAATTTGCATCTATTTGGGTCATTTTGTATCTTTTTTTGTGTCTTTTGTGGTCACTTTGTGTTTTTTTTTTGATCAATTTGACTATTTTCTTGATCAACTTTTTCCTTTTTTGGTAATTTCACATCTTTTTTGGTCAATTTGAGTATGTTTTTTGATCAACTTGTTTCTTTTTTGGTCATTTCACATCTTTTTTGGTCAATTTTATGTCTTTTTTTGTGGTCAATTTGCATCTATTTGGGTCATTTTGTGTCTTTTTTCTGGTCAATTTGTGTCTTTTTTGGTCATTTAACACCTTCTTTGGTCAATTTACATATATCTTTGGTCAAATTGTGCCTTTTTGATCATTTTACATATTTTTTTTGGTCAATTTGTGCCTTTTTGGGTCATTTTGTGTCTTTTATTGGTCAATTTACATCTATTTAGGTCACTTTGTGTCTTTTTTTTTGTAATTTTACGTCTTTTTGGTCAACTTGTGACTTTTTTGTTTTGTTTTTATGTCCACTAAGTCTTAAAAAATACCCGTCAAAGCGAATCGGACTCCCTTATTATTACATGTGTGTGTGTGAGAGCTTCCTCTGTGATTCATGGTTGTGCTGCTGGACGCCACAGAAGGAAAATAAAAGGAGCAGAAACAGCCAACAGAGGAGGATCGATAGCAGGATTTACCAGCTGATCAGAGAGTTGAGGAGGTGCTGAAGGAGCCCGGAGACTCTGGAGGTCAAAGGTCAGCAGAGGAGGAAGAGGAAGTGTTTCAGTGGAGAGAGAATAGAGTCCAGAGAAGAACCAGTTTAAAGGATAATAGACACACACGGTGCAGAGGAAGTGTGATCCTCTGGTGACAGACGCAACAGAAAGGACATAAAACAAGTCTTTTTTTGGTCATTTTATGTCTTTTTTCGATCAATGTGTGTCTCATTTGTCATTTTACCTCTTTTTTGGTCAATTTGTGTCTATTTGGATCATTTTGTGTCTTTTTTGTGTCTTTTTTGGTCATTTTGTGTCTTTTTTGTGTCTTTTTTTTTGGTCACTTTGCATCTATTTGGGTCATTTTGTTTCTTGTTTTGGTCAAATTCTGCCTTTTTTTAGTCATTTTACATCTTTTTTCGGTCAATGTGTGTCTCATTTGTCATTTTACCTCTTTTTTTTATCAATTTGCATCTATTTGGGTCTTTTTGTGTCTTTTTGTGTCTTTTTTGGTCACTTGTGTCTTTTTTGTGTCTTTTTTTGGTCATTTTGACAATTTTTTTGATCAACTTGTTCCTTTTTTGGTCATTTCACATCTTTCTTGGTGAATTTGTGTCTATTTGGGTCATTTTGTGTCTTTTTTTGTCTTTTTTTGGTCATTTTGTGTCTTTTTTTTGATCAATTTGACTATCTTTTTTGATCAACTTGTTCCTTTTTTGGTCATTTCACATCTTTCTTGGTGAATTTGTGTATTTTTTTTGGTCAATTTGCATCTATTTGGGTCATTTTGGATCTAATTTGGGTCTATTTTGGTCAATTTGTGTCTTTTTCTGGTTAATATATGTCTGTTTCTGGTGCTGAAGGAGCCTGCAGACACTGGGAGGGTTCAGGTGGAGCAGAGGAAGAAGAGAAAGTGTTTAAGTGGAGAGAGTAGAGTCCAGAGAAGGTTTAGAGGTGCTGCTGCTGCTACATGACCAGTCTTCACTTCCTCCTGCAGGCTGCTGCTGCATCGATCTCTGCTTTTTCCTCTCACAACGGCTCCTGATGAGCAGATTATCATCCCACTCAATGTGAAATGTTCACAGGGGAAGATTGACAGTTAATTTATCACCTTAAAGCTGGATTGAGATAAAAGAAGATTGTATTTATTCAGCTTCAGACTCTATTATCCTGTTAATGCTGTCTGTGTTGATCCTCAGAGGACGCGGCAGATACAAAACGCTGATATTATTTCTGCTGCTGTGTGTTTTTTCCTCTCAGAGCCTCTCTTGTGTTTGTGTGTTTGTGTTGTCAGGATTGATCAGAGCGGCCTGGCTGTCTGTCAGCTGCATTAAAACAAATACATCTGATGTTTTTACAGCTTTTTGGAACGACTTTGGGCATATTTATTATATCGTTGGATGTTGGATTCAGCATTTATTAGTCCAGTTGTGTCCTTTGAAGTGCATTCAACCTGATATTTCTGCAGCACATTTCATGCACACTGTCTTTTTCTCATTTTACCTCTTTTTTTAAATCAATTTGCATCTAATTGTGTCTTTTTTGTGTCTTTTTTGGTCATTTTGTGTCTTTTTTTGATCAATTTGACTATTTTTTTTGATCAACTTGCTCCTTTTTTTGGTAATTTCACATCTTTTTTGGTCAATTTGTGTCTCTTTTTTTGGTCCATATGCATCTATTTAGGTCATTTTGTGTCTTTTTTGGTCATTTTGTGTCTTTTTTGATCAATTTGACTATTTTTTTTGATCAACTTGCTCCTTTTTTTTGGTCATTTCACATCTTTTCTGGTCAATTTGTGTCTTTTTTTGGTCCATTTGCATCTATTTGGGTCTTTTTTGTGTCTTTTTTGTGTCTTTTTTGGTCATTTTGTGTCTTTTTTGATCAATTTGCCAATTTTTTTGATCAACTTGCTCCTTTTTTTTGGTAATTTCACATCTTTTTTGGTCAATTTGTGTCTTTTTTTGGTCCATTTGCATCTATTTGGGTCATTTTGTGTCTTTTTTCGATCAATTTGACTATTTTTTTTTATCAACTTGCTCCTTTTTATGGTAATTTCACATCTTTTTTGGTCAAGTTGTGTCTTTTTTTGGTCAATTTGCATCTATTTAGGTCATTTTGGGTCTATTTGGGTCATTTTGGGTCTTTTGTGTGTCTTTTTTGGTCATTTTGTATCTATTTCTGGTCAAATTCTGCCTTTTTTTGTCATTGTACATACAGATTGCATGGAATAAGCTAGACTAAATATGAACAAAATCAATAAATAATCAATTCTGAGGCGGGACCAAGATTGGTCTTCCAAGCAGGGCTTGTTTCATGCTTATTGTGCTTAATGCAGCTTCTTTGCATCACTGCAACCAATTGCTGCAACGCATTGAGAGTGATCCTGTCTGCAGAATGTTGCAGGTGCACGACTGGAGCTCAGATTTAACTTGAAGCTAATTGTTGGCGTGTCGGGGGAGATTTGTGCTGCAGGACGACAGATTCTGGAGAAGTTTGGACGCCGTGTGAAACAAATTAAATCAGAATTAATTTAGAGTTTACATTTGTTGTGGAAGTTGCTGATGCTGCAGAGAGAAACTGGTGTTTTCAGTTGGAAGTTGCATTATAAAAATGAAAAGTTATTGTCTGGTAAACCCAAACAAACAGGCTCCAAAAGTTTCTCAACATCTCTGTCCAAACCACTCTGACTGCAAGATGCATGAACCAGTTTAAAGGATATTAGACACACACGGTGCAGTGGAAGTGTGATTCATTGCTCTGGTGACAGACGCAACAGAAAGGACATAATTGTGTCTTTTTTGGTAATTTTATGTCTTTGTTTTGGTCAATTTGCATCTATTTTGGTTATTTTGTGTCTTTTTTGGTCATTTTGTGTCATTTTACCTCTTTTTTTGATCAATTTGCATCTATTTGGGTCATTTCATATTTTTGTGTCTTTTTTGTGTCTTTTTTGTGTCTTTTTTGGTCATTTTGTGTCTTTTTTTGATCAATTTGACATTTTTTTTGATCAACTTGTTCCTTTTTTGGTCATTTCACATCTTTTTTGGTTAATTTTATGTCTTTTTTTGGTCAATTTCCATCTATTTGGGTCAATTTGTGTTTTGTTTTTTTGTAATTTTACGTCTTTTTGGTCAAGCTGCATCTATTTGGCTCATCTTGTTTTTTTTTGTGTCTTTTTTGGTCATTTTGTGTCTTTTTTGGTCAATTTTATGTCTTTTTTTTGGTCAATTTGACTATTTTTTTTTTTGATCAACTTGTTCCTTTTTTGATCATTTCATATCTTTTTTGGTCAATTTTATGTCTTTTTTTGGTCAATTTCCATCTATTTGGGTCAATTTGTGTTTTGTTTTTTTGTAATTTTACGTCTTTTTGGTCAAGCTGCAACTTTTTTATTGTTTTTATGTCCACTAAGTCCTAAAAAAAAGTGAATTGGACTGACTTATTATCACCTTTGTGTGTGTGAGAGAGCTTCCTCTTCCTCTTGTGCTGTTTAAAGTGAACTCCTCCTCAACTCTCACCAGCCAGCAGATCTCTCACCAGGGGAAAGTCTCTGGAGAGAAAACTGATTAACTCTGGCTTCATTCACGCCTCATAAATGTGTTATGGAGTGCACCATCATGATTTTAGGGGAGATATGGTAATAAGAGCAGCTCTCCCAGTAGCACCATTAAACCTCTCCCAGTTCCACCTGCAGCAGGTTTAGTGGCTCAGAGTCAACACTGGAGCTGCAATAACCACAGCGGTTAAAGGTTTAAAGCTGAGGAACAACAAAAACCCAGAGTGACCTACATTCACTCAGAGCAGAGACAATGTCTCACAGCGGGAAATGTTTGGTTTTTATACATATATGCTTCTGAATTATGATGCACTCTGCATTTATTTCCATTTCAATCCTTCATTCTGATCGGCCTTCTCTTGTTAAGGCACTTCTTCTCCCCACTGCTCCCTTAGAAAAGCTTCACAGTCTTTTTGTTGGTCAATTTGTATCTTTTTTTGGTCATTTTACCTTTATTTAGGTCATTTTACGTCTTGTTTAGGTCATTTTACGTCTTGTTTTGGTCAATTTTTGTCTTTTTTTGGTCATTTTTACATCCTTTTTTGGTCAATTTGTGTCTTATTCTGTAATTTTACGTTTATTTTAGCCGATTTGTGTCTTTTTCTGTAATTTTACGTTTATTTTGGTCAATTTGTGTCCTTTTTGGGGTCAATTTACATTTATTTTGGTCATTTTACATCTTTTTTTGGGCAATTTGTGGCTTTTTATGGTCATTTTACTTTTATTTTGGTCAATTTGTGTCCTTTTTGGGGTCAATTTATGCCTTTTTGTCCAATTTACATTTATTTTGGTCATTTTATGTCTGTTTTTGGTCAATTTGTGGCTTTTATAGCAGAGAATAAAAGCGTTGCAGCTCTCAGGTGAGAGAGTACGAACACTGAGCTCAGCAAAACTCTAAAACTGTCCTGGGTAATGGAAAAGTTAAAGAAAGAGAGCAGCACCGGGCCCCGGGGCCTCTCTCTCTCTCTCTCTCTCTCTCTCTCTCTCTCTCTCTCTCTCTCTCTTTCATCAATACCTCCCTGCTGCCTGCAGCACCTCCTAAACACAAACACCCCGTTAGCCTGTTAGCCTGTTAGCCTGTTAGCCTGGGCAGCTGTTATCCCATCATGTTTAATTTGGGCTGTTGAGCTGGGAGATATTACCATAACTCCATGTCTGCAGGGAGCCTGGAGCTCCTATAACGGTGCATTTGTGCCTTTTTTTGCTCATTTTGTGTCTTTTCTTGACTTTTTGTAGTCAATTTACGTCTTTTTTTGGTCAATTTGTGTCTGTTTTGGTCATTTCATGTCTTTTTTGGTCATTTTGTGTCTTTTTTTGTCATTTTGTGTCTTTTTTGGTCTACTTTTGCTCAGTTTTTGGTCATTTTGTGTCTTTTTTTTGGTCAGTTTGTGTCTGTCTTTGGTCAATCTACGTACTTTTTTGTCAATTTGTGCCTTTTTGGGTCATTTTGTGTCTTTTATTGGTCGATTTGCATCTATTTAGGTCACTTTGTGTCTTTTTTTGGCCATTTTGTGTCTTTTTTTGGTCAATGTGTGTCTTTTTTGTCATTTTACCTCTTTGTTGAACAAATTTGCATCTATTTGGGTCGTTTTGTGTCTTTTTTGTGTCTTTTTTTGGTCATTTTGTGTCTTTTTTGGTCATTTAACACCTTCTTTGGTCAACTTACATCTTATTTTGGTCAATTTGTGTCTGTCTTTGGTCAATTTACATCAATACCATAAAACTCTGAGTCCTCCAGCAGATGTATGAAGGTTATTAGCTCCTCCCCGCTGCCTGCAGCACCTCCTAAACACAAACGACCTGTTAGCCTGTTAGCCTGTTAGCCCGTTAGCCTGTTAGCCTGTTAGCCCGTTAGCCTGTTAGCCTGTTAGCCTGTTAGCCGGGGCAGCTGTTATCACATCATGTTTAATTTGGGCTGTTGAGCTGGGAGATATTACCATAACTCCATGTCTGCAGGGAGCTGGAGCTCCTGAATATATCCTATAACGTGGTGTCAGCCGCTCGGACAGTGAAATGTATTACCTGCATGAATCAAGTTGTCATTTCCAATTTATGAGGACGCTTTGCATTCTCAGCACATGTCCCCACAGCCACAGTGGCTCTCTGTGAGGTCAGTGACACTGCAGAATAAACCTGCAGCACCTGGAGGAGAAAACACCGGCTGTGATTATGACATGCAGATGTTTTTCTGCAGCTCTTCTCACCCAGCAGCTCACTATCATCTCTGCATTTCATCTGAGGAAACTAACAACCCAGAATCAACTCAGATACAATTCAAACTCAAACTAAAGTGCAACAAACTCTCCCTGACCTCTAGTTGTAATCTAACTTCAGAATCAGCTCTTGTTCTGCAACAATGTTGCATTAAAGAGATCCCATTTCCTCTGTCACTTGTCCTATCTATTGGTCATTTTGTGTCATTTTTGTGGTCATTTAACTTCTTTTTTGGTCAATTTGTGTCTTTTTTGGTAATTTAACTTCTTTTTTGGTCAATTTGTGTCTTTTTGTGGTCATTATAGGCGTTTTTGGTCATTTTGTGTCTTTTCTTGATAATTTATAAATGATAAAATCTCTTTTTGGTCAATTTGTGTCTTTTTTGGTCATTTTGCGTCTTTTTTGGTCAATTTGTGCTTTGTTTTTGATTATTTTGTGTCTTTTTTAGTCATTTTACGTCTTTTTTTGGTCATCTTTTCTGTTCTTGAGAAAACACTGTCTGTGTAATTTTGAAATGCAGCTGTTCTCTGTAGCCTCTGCACATGATTCCAGGAGCTCCAGATGGGCAGCGAGTGAAGTTTTTAGACTTTAAATAACTTTGGGCAATCATTAAGGCGTCCGAGTGTAAAACAAACGTTGTTTCAAATGTTTGTGCCCCGTCTGCAGCGTTTGAGGACGCAGCATCAGGCTTCTGTCCAGCAGCCAGATCTGTTGGCCGCTACTGATATCCCATTTCGTCTCTCACTGCTCCTATCTAGTGGTCATTTTGGGTCATTTGCATGGTCAATTAACTTCTTTTTTGGTCATTTTGTGTCTTTTCTTGGTCATTTTACATCTTTTTTTTTTGTCAATTTGTGTCTTTTTTTGGTCAATTTGTGTCTTTCTGTAGTCAATTTGTGTCTTTTTGGTCAATTTGTGTCTTTTTTGGTCAATTTGTGTCTTTTTTTTGTCAATTTGCGTCTTTTTTGGTCATTTTACGTCTTTTTGGTCATTTTGTGTCTTTTTTTTGTCATTTTGCATCTTTTTTGGTCATTTTGTGTCTTTTCTTGATCATTTTACATCTTTTTTTGGTCAATTTGTGTCTTTTCTGGTCAATTTGTGTCTTTTTTTTTGGTCATTTTGCATCTTTTTTGGTCATTTGGTGTCTTTTCTTGATCATTTTACATCTTTTTTGGTAATTTTGTGTCTTTTCTTGGTCATTTTACATCTTTTTTTGGTCAATTTACATCTTTTTTGATCAATTTTATTTCTTTTTTGGTCATGTTATGTCTTTTTTGGTCTATTTTTGCTTAGTTTTTGGTCATTTTGTGTCTTTTTTTGGTAATTTTTTCTGTTCTTGAGAAAACACTGTCTGTGTAATTCTGAAATGCAGCTGTTTTCTGCAGCCTCTGCTTTAGTTTTTAGACTTTAAATAACTTTGGGCAATCATTAAGGCGTCCGAGTGTAAAACAAACGTTGTTTCAAATGTTTGTGGCCCGTCTGCAGCGTTTGAGGACGCAGCATCAGGCTTCTGTGCAGCAGCCAGATCTGTTGGCCGCTACTGATATCCCATTTCCTCTGTCAGTGTAAGCTGCTTTGCATTGGGAGGCTTTGCATTGCTAAGCTGCCAGTGTCCAGCCTGTGGCCCGATCCAGCTGCACAACAATCATCCTCTGCTTTATTATCCAGGAACAAAGTGGCACACAGGGAGCCTCCCAGCCCTGACATTTTAATTGTGCTTCTTTCATATTAGCCGGGATGCCAACCAATTTGGCCATTGCTGTTAAATTCCTGGCGCATTAATTCCTCTTTTGAATGTTTAGAAGGCGACATAATGGGTTTTAGACTTGGCAGCAGCTCGGAGGGAAAGAGGATCAAACACCCGACAGAAGACAGAAGTCTGGTTTTTCTTTCTTTCTTTCTGTTTCTTTTTTTTTTTTGTGCTGCTGACAATTATAAAGCTCCTGTTGAGCTTATCACACGCTGAGCAGCAGCAGCAGCAGATAAGGTGACTTATGGAGGAAGGCTCGCTCGAGCATTGGGGAGATTTTTTACATTTCTGGCTGCAAGAAAAGAGTCGTGGTTAAAATTCTTAAAACAGAACGATGACATTGTTCAGATGGCTGCAGAGTTTGTTTCTGTTTGTTTCTGTTTGTTTCTGTTTGTTTCTGTTTGTTTCTGTGTCCGGAGGGAAGAAAAGGTTTGTTCAGGAATCATAAAGCAAACACAGCGGCAGAGGGGCAGTGTGTTTCATAAACATAATGTAACATTTTGTGTCTTTATTTTGGCAATTTTACGTCTTTTTTGGTAACTTTTGTGCCCTTTTTGGTAACTTTACGTATTTTTTGGAGTCACTTTTGTGCCTTTTTTGGCCATTTATCGTTTACTTTGGTCATTTTTTGTCTATTTTTTGGTCAATGTGTGTCTTTTTTTGGTCATTTTGTGTCTTTTTGTAGTCAATTTATGCCTGTTTTGGTCATTTTATGCTTTTTTTAAATTTGTGTCTATTTTTAGTAATTATAAGTCTTTTTTTGGTCATTTTGTGTCCTTTTTTTTATAATTTAACGTCTTTTTTTTGTCATTTTGTGTCTTTGTTTTTGGTGAATTTGTGTCTGTTTTGGTCATTTTACATCTTTTTTGGTAAATTTTGCGTCTTTCTTTGATCATTCTGTGACTTTTTTTGGTCAATTTGTGTCTTTTTTCGGTTATTTTGTGTCTTTGTTTTTGGTGAATTTGTGCCTTTTTGGTCATTTTACACCTATTTTTGGTCATTTTCATCTTTTTTTGGGTAATTATACATCTTTTTTTGGGTCATTTTGTGTCTTTTTTGTCAATTTGTGTCTTTTTGGTCATTTTCCGTCTTTTTCATTTGTTAATTTCTGTCTGTCTTGTTGTTTTTAATGTCCACAAAGGCGCCAGAGTCACAGTCACAGTGTGTTTGACAAACATCATTTTGTTCTTCCTCCCTCACACACATAAAAAGCTTTTATTCTGTGTTTCCATTATCCTCTTGATTCCCTTGTTGTTGTTGTTGTTGTTGTTGTTGAATGATATTTACAGATCCCGTCAGACAGCGACAGCTTTGGCTGAATCAGCAGAGACGGATCCTGTTTCTCTATTAGATGTTTAATATCAGAGCAGCAGCAGCAGCAGCAGCGTGAATGTTAGCCGTCAGCCTGATGATTTATCTCCTCACACACACACACACACACACACACACACACACACACACACACACACACACACACACACACACACACACACACACACACACACACACACCTACACACACACACACACACACACACACACCCCTCTCCATTTGTTTAGTTTTCCCCTGAATCACCCCGAGCAAGGTCACTCCACGCTGCACTAATGACTGCAATCAGTTCTGTGGTGCAACATTAAAGAGAGTGAGAGTCCCAGATCTCTGCAGCCACAGAGGTCACCTCCTCCACCTCCTCCTAATATATATATATATATATAGATATATATATATATAAAGAGATGTTTCTGTCTGTTTAGAGCAAACACTGGATCACAGCAGCATCGCTAACAGATTTGTTTAAATGCATGACAAAGTGCTGCTATAAAGGAATTAATGGAACGATTATATAACTAATACAAGGGCTGCAGCTATGAATTATATCCATTCATTGCATGTAACATGTTAAGATTAGTTTACTCATCATGTGGAGCACAAACAGTTGCATGATGTCAGAAGATGATGGTGCAGGTTTTAGTGCAATAACAGTGTGTTTGTTTCAATCAATTAATCAATCAGACTTTATTTGTAGAGCACTTTTCATACAAGAGAGATGCAACACAAATCGCTTTACATAAAAAAAAAAAAAAGTATATATATATATATATATATACACTACTGGTCAGAAGTTTTAGAACACACCAACTTTTCCAGAATTTAATTGAAAATTATGCAGTTTAATGTCTCAGTGTACTCTGAAATTAATGCACATTTGCAACATTTAAAATTCTTTATTGAGCATGATAGTGTTTTGAAAGTAAAAAAAAAGACATCACATTTTATGTTGGACTAAAGGACTAAAAAAGACACAAAATGACAAAAAAAAGACACAAAATGACAAAAAAAGACACCAAAAGACACAAAATGACTAAAAAAGACACAAAATGACCAAAAAAAGACACAAAATGACAAAAAAAGACACAAAATGACTTACAAAGACACTTTAATTTGTCACATGACCTCCAGGCGGCCATATTGAAACACTTCTTTGCAGACTTTTCCAAAGGAAACAGCTTTCCCATTTTGCGCCACAAAAAAAAACAACACTCAAAACATCATTTCCTTCCTTTTTCCATCTGGAAAAAAATCTCTTCTTACTGTTAGTTGAGTAAACCTTCAATTTTGATAGTTTCATCCACTTAGACTGTTGAAGACATTAATTTTAATGGATCGTTGGTTCAATGTTTCAATGTTTCCTACAGGCAACATTCAGACAAGAAACCGGTTAAAAAAGTTCCTTTTATAATGTTTTTAAATATAAAATGTTTATGTCTTGTTCCCTATTAAAGCTACTGAATCTTTTACATGTTTATTAAAGGAATTATGTTAAAATTAACTTAAAAACTATTTTTTTCACTGCACCGTTTTGGTACAATGTTGCCTATGGGCAACAAACTCCAAAAACTTCTGCATTTTTTTGCAGATTATGTTTATTTAGTCTTTTTTAAGACAAAAAACACAATATTTTTTTCCTAACTGGCATCGTAATGTGTACCACAGAGGGTTAATGAAACGATTATATAACTAATGCAAGGGCTGCAGCTATGAATTACTTCCATTCATTGCATGCAACATATAAAGATGAGTTCATCATGTGGAGCATGAACAGTTGCATGATGTCAGAAGATGATGGTGCAGGTTTTAGTGCAGAACAAAAATGCCTCAAACACTGTTCAACTTCAGAAACCAGCTCTTGTTCTTGGACTGCACACGAGGCCACAAAACCTGTTTCAACCTCCTAAACAAAGAACCAGCCTCCAGATATATATATAATAACCATACGTCCACTGATTTTTGTGGCTTTCAGCCGTTTCATTTCACTAGTTTTTCTGTTTTTCTCAGACGTAGAACTTCCACGTTCCTACGTAGAATCCCTGCAAATCGGCAGTTTTGGTCCAAATCTAGTCTCTATTATATAGAAAAATGAGACAAAAGGAGATCTTTATGAAGCAGAATATATAGAAGAAGAAGGTTTGCAGATTGAGAGTGAACGGGCTGAGAGAGAGAGAGATAAAGAGAGAGATAAAGAGAGAGAGAGGGGGAACTTCTGTGGAAAGTGGACCCCATGAAGATGAAGAAGAAAGATGGCTGCTGCCTGGAGGCTCCGCTGTGTGAGCTGTGAAGTGCCTGCAGGCCAGCAGAGGAAGCTGCTGGATATATGATTAATATATCAGACACATAGAACAACAGGTAGAACATCTGGAGGCTGGTTCTTTGTTTAGGAGGGTAAAACAGGTTTTGTGGCCTCGTGTGAGTCCAAGAACAAGAAGAACAAGAGCTGGTTTCTGGAGTTAAACTACAACTAGAGGTCAGTGAGTGTTTCAGGCTTTTTTGTTTGAGTTTGCATTGGATTTGAGTTGATTTTGGGTTGTTTTGGGCACAGAACCAGTTAGTTAAGCACTTCAATTCTAATGAAGTCAAACTGGAGCCACAGCACTGACTCATGTGTTTGAACATCTCTATTGAGTTGTGTTAACTCTTAAATGTACGTCACTTTGGATAAAATCGTCTCCTGAAAGACCTGTAGAATAGTTTCCAGTCTGCAGCGTCTGGTTCTCCAGACTGGAAACATGCAGAACATCTTCTACTTATTGAGGGTGAGAACCTCAAACAGCCTCACTGCAGAACATCTCAGCTGTCCCTTTAAAGCTTTAAAGCACGGTGCAATTGATTTTGGTTTGTTTTGGGCCGAGAACCAGTTAGTTTCCTCTTCCTAAAAGCACTTACACCCTAATGTACTCAAACTGAAGCCCAAAAAATATGTTAAATGACTAAAAAATACTTAAATGACCAAAAAATAACTAAAATTTAAAAAAAAAAAGACCTGAAATTACCCCAAAATACACTTAAAATGACCAAAAAATGTAAAATTACTAAAAAAAGATAGAAAAGACTAAAAAAAAAGACTTAAAAAGACCAAAAAATGCATAAAATAACTTTTAAAAATTACTAAAAATGACAAAAAAAAAACACCTGAAATGAACAAAAAATACTTTAAATTACTAAAAAAAAAAAAAAAAAAAAAACATTTAAAATGACCAAAAAAGACACAAAATGACTAAATAAAAACATGTTGTATTTTGACCTGCTTGTATAAACTCTCTTTGGATAAAATGATCTCCTGAATGACTTGTTTCCTTGTTTCCTGTCTGGTTCTCCAGACTGGAAACATGCAGAACATCTCAACCGTCTCTTTGAAGCACGCTGCAATTATCTCTAATAAATCCACAGAAAAAAAGAGTTAATTGAAACTTTGAATCAGTCAGAATCAGGGAGAGAGATAGAGACACCTGTAGTTATCAGAGACATCATGATGATTCATAATGTTTTGATTGGATCAGTTTGTATTATTTATTATTAGTCACGCTGGCCCGGCTCGCCGTCTGAGAGCTCAGCGAGACGTTCAGGGAGCAGGAAGTCATCAGGACGTCATCATATGACCAGTCACTGCCCAGAGAGCAGCATGGAGACCTTCAGAGACACCAGCCACTTTAATATCACTTCCTGTTAACTCTGGCTGATGCTGAAGTTAAAACCATCACTACAGGTTTTTTGTGATAAATTTGTGCCTGTTTTGGTCATTTTACGCCTTTTTTTTTGTCAATTTGTGTCTTTTATGTCTTTTAGGGTAAATTTTGTGCCTTTTTTGGTCATTTTTCATTTATTTTGGTCATTTTGTGTCTGTTTTTAATAATTTTATGTCTTTTTTGGCCATTTTATGTCTTTTTTTAGTCATTTTACGTCTTTTTTTGGTCAATTTGTGTCTTTTTTGGTCATTTTACATCTCTTTTTGGTCATTTTGTGTGTTTTTTTGTGAATTTGTGCCTTTTTGGTCATTTTACACCTATTTTTGGTCATTTTCATTCTTTGTGTAATTTCACAGTCATTGCTGTGGCTCCAGTTTGACTCCATTAGAATTTAAGTGCTTAACTAACCGGTTCTCTACCCAAAACAACCCAAAATCAACTAAAATCCAATGCAAACTCAAACAAAAAAGCCTGAAACACTCACTGACCTGTAGTTGTAGTTTAACTTCAGAAACCAGCTCTTGTTCTTCTTGTTCTTGGACTCAGACTGCACACGAGGCCACAAAACCTGTTTGAACCTCCTAAACAAAGGCCCAGTCTACAGATGTTATATGTGTCTGATATATTAACCATATATCCAGCAGCTTCCTCTCCTGGCCTGCAGGCACTTCACAGTTCACACAGCCAACTGATAGTTAATAAGATGCTTTTAAAACCAGTTCTGGCTGTTTTTCAGTCACCACAGTACCTGTTTTTAACAGATTCATTTTTTGCAAATCAAAATATGAAAAACAAGCACAATTTCCCCTCACAAACGTTTTTATTGTGTCTGATCAACAGTCCAAAGCCGGGAGATATTTCAGTTTCTACTGCCAGAATAAAAAAGCACTGAAGCTGAGATTTTTTTTGGCATTTGGGTTTGAAATCATTTCTTAGAACCGGTTGATTTGGTGTCGCTGGCTCTGTACCGAGGTGTTCTCAGAGCAGCGTTCTGCTCACAAAGGTGATGATAAAGAGGATCCTGGATCAGTTAGACTGACTTCCCATGGGGGGTCACATTCAAAACACTTTAGCTCTTAATGCTCTCTCTCTCTCTGTCTCTCTAACACTGTGCTGTCATGACAACCAGTTCACATTACAAATGAGCAGGAAGCCCTTTGAATGGCTGTTCATAATAACTGTAACTACACCAATTGGACCTTTGCTCTCTCTGTGGTACGTCTATTACTCTCTGAGTCTGAGACTCTGTGCAGCCAGGTGAACATTATCACAGTGAGTCTAATGCTGCAGGCTGCAGGCTGCTGATCAGCT
Organism: Centropristis striata; assembly: GCF_030273125.1. Lineage (NCBI taxonomy): Eukaryota > Metazoa > Chordata > Actinopteri > Perciformes > Serranidae > Centropristis > Centropristis striata. The sequence goes on along the minus strand of NC_081540.1, from coordinate 808,804 downwards.
CATTCACCCACACGCCATTCACAAAACAAGCTTTTTAAAAGTTGTTTGCATGTCGTTTTGCAGACAGATTTGACTTTTTGCACATCTGCATCATGCTGTAGTTATTTCAGCATACTTTTGATCTGTTTCTTGCAATTAAATCTGATGTGACAAAGCATAAATTCAGACTTTTTGCACATCTGCATCATGTTGTAGTTATTTCAACATCCTTTTGATTTGTTTCTTGGAGCATATAACTGAAAAAATCTGTTAATATTGCGTGCATATGGATGTATTAGAGGCAATACGAATAGATTGTCCCAAACTTCATTCAGAAAACAAGCATTTTAAAAGTTGTTTGCTTGTCATCTTGCTGCCAGATGTGACAAAGCATGAATTCAGACTTTTTGCACATCTGCATCATTTGATTTGTCTCTTGCAATGAAATCATGGTAAAATCTCTGGTCAGAAAACAAGCATTTTAAAAGTTGTTTGCTTGTCGTTTTGCAGACAGATTTGACTTTTTGCACATCTGCATCATGCTGTAGTTATTTCTGCATCCTTTTGATTTGTTTCTTGCAATATATAACTCAAAAAGTCTGTTAATATTCCGTGCATATGGATGTATTAGAGGCAATACGCATAGATTGTCCCAAACTTCATTCAGAAAACAAGCATTTTAAAAGTTGTTTGCTTGTCATCTTGCTGCCAGATGTGACAAAGCATGAATTCAGACTTTTTGCACATCTGCATCATTTGATTTGTCTCTTGCAATGAAATCATGGTAAAATCTCTGGTCAGAAAACAAGCATTTTAAAAGTTGTTTGCTTGTCGTTTTGCAGACAGATTTGACTTTTTGCACATCTGCATCATGCTGTAGTTATTTCTGCATCCTTTTGATTTGTTTCTTGCAATATATAACTCAAAAAGTCTGTTAATATTCCGTGCATATGGATGTATTAGAGGCAATACGAATAGATTGTCCCAAACTGCATTCACAAAACAAGTATTTTATAAGTTGTTTGCATGTCGTTTTGCAGACATATTTGACTTTTTGCACATCTGCATCATGTTGTAGTTATTTCAGCATACTTTTGATCTGTTTCTTGCAATATATAACTCAAAAAATCTGTTAATAATGCATGCATATGGATGTATTAGAGGCAATACGAATAGATTGTCCCAAACTTCATTCAGAAAACAAGCATTTTATAAGTTGTTTGCTTGTCATCTTGCTGCCAGATGTGACAAAGCATTGATTTGTCTCTTGCAATGAAATCGTGGTAAAATCTCTGGTCAGAAAACAAGCATTTTAAAAGTTCTTTGCATGTCGTTTTGCAGACAGATTTGACTTTTTGCACATCTGCATCATGTTGTAGTTATTTCAACATACTTTTGATCTGTTTCTTGCAATTGAATCTGTTCATTTTGAGTTCATACTGCTGTATGAGCATCAGAGTTGTGTTATGTTGGCTCCTGGACAGACCTGAACAAATACTTTTAACACATTTGTATTGCAACGTACTTACTTGGGCATCATTTTGATTTGTCTCTTGCAATGAAATCATGGTAAAATCAGTTCATTATGGGTACTGTAGCCATGAAACTCAGAAAACAAGCATTTTAAAAGTTGTTTGCATGTCGTTTTGCAGACAGATTTGACTTTTGACACATCTGCATCATGTTGCAGGTATTCCAGCATCTTTTTGACACATTTAATGCAAAAGAATAACTCGAAAATGATCCTGATCTTTGCTCATAAAGCATGCATTTCAAATGTTGTCATCTTGCAGAGTAAATGTTTGTCTGCGTGGTCCAGTAGTTGGAGAGATTACCTGCAGACAGAGTCACATGCATGCTCCCCTGCAGCTCTTCACCTGCTGGAGACAAACAGCAGAGTTAATAAAGCGAGCCGGCGAGCCCAGAGCGACTCTCTAACATGTGTTCTACGTCTGGCAGAGAATGTGCACTTGAACCTCTCTGCAGGCTGTTGAATCAGCGGGCTGTGTGTGATGTTTTTAGCTACGCTTAATTAGTTTCTGCTGACCACAAATTAACACCATCATTACTTTAATGTTTCTGGCTGTGAGAGCTGGATCACCACATTTAAAAACCACAATCACACACTCTTTGTAGCATATTGAGAAGGAGGCGACTCCTCCTGAGTGCTAATGTGACTCAAAGTGACACGACGGCATGAAACGGCGCTGCCATCTTTCAGTTTGCTCCGAGGGCGAAGGCAGGTCTCGGGATTCCGTGAGGTGCATCGACAAATGAGGATGTGGGTTATTCTGGGCTCGGGGAAGATGAGCATGTAGTCGTTTTGTGGGATTATGGAGGCAGTAGACTCCTCCTCAGAGGTGAGAACAAGATGATCTGCAAACAGGAGGAGGGGAAGGAGGTGAAGCCAGGTCAAGGAAGAGCGACGCTTTGATGATTTAGGGTATTTTTTGCAGAGAAAGGGAGGTGGAGTTAGTGATAGAAGCTGTCAATAAGTTAGAGGCAAGCTGATGACAAAAAGGTGGCAAGCTGTGAGGAGATTCTATTGTATTCTGATAGTTACTGTCCATATTAACTGACATTTAGTGTCCATATTATGTGACATTTAGTGTCCATATTATGTGACATTTAGTGTCCATATTAACTGATAGTTAGTGTCCATATTAACTGACATTTAGTGTCCATATTATCTGATAGTTAGTGTCCATATTATCTGATAGTTAGTGTCCATATTAACTGATAGTTAGCGTCCATATTAACTGATAGTTAGTGTCCATATTATCTGATAGTTAGTGTCCATATTAACTGATAGTTAGTGTCCATATTATCTGATAGTTAGTGTCCATATTAACTGACATTTAGTGTCCATATTATGTGACATTTAGTGTCCATATTATCTGATAGTTAGTGTCCATATTATGTGACATTTAGTGTCCATATTAATAATTTTATTTGATTTACTCCACATTAACAGTCTCATCATAACATGTATTGTTATCAATAGCAGCTCAAAACCAGATAATTTACTGTATTTCATAAAGCGATTACATTAATACTGTGCAGAATTTAGTTCAGAATTTTGGTCCGGCCCCCGTAACCTTTGTGGTGTTGGTCATGTGGCCCCTTGGGAAAATTAATTGCCCACCCCTGTATTAGGGCATGGTATTTAAATGACGCTTGTTTCGAGCCGCCACATTTATCAAAAGATACGAACGTTTGATAAATCATACGTGATCACTGTCGTGAGACCAAATATACGCTCAGATCTGCGTTTGTTTCTACGCTCGTTTGATAAATAAGGGCTGAGAAGTGTCGAGGTATGGAGACAGAACAAGGGAAGTGTGGGAAACTTGGAAGTCTCACAGATAAAACCAATCAAAAATAAAATGCAGAGGGTTAGACAAAGAAAGCGGAGAGGGAAGAAGAGGTAGTGAGACATGAGAAAATGGATGGAGCAGCCAGTGAAGTGGAGAAGGACGGAGTGATGGAGAGGGAGGAGAGGAGGAGGTGTGATGAGATGGATTCCACTGGACCATGAGATTGATGACTCTGCTTCAGAAAGAGAAAGAGAGGGAAGAGATAGTGGAGACGAGGGAGAAAAGCCCTGATGAAAAGAAGCATCGCGCCTCCAAATCTGCAGTCTGATAAAAGAACGAGGCGCTTTTTATCTCAGCTCTTCCATCTGGAAACAGCAGCATCTCTAATAGGATCTATGGCACTTTCCTTGTTCATCATCAGTTATGCATTGCACAAAAAAGGAAGAGATTAATGCAAATAGAAGTCAGTTTGTAGAGAGATTTAGTCACCAAACATCCTTTGATGTATTTGAATAAACTTCAATTTACTCCCCTTTCAAACCCGTCCCGCCTTAAATGTCCACTTCCAAAAAAACCTGATAAAAACTTTACAAATTTTACAAATTCTTTGTTTAATTGGAGAGAACTTAAGTCTTCTGGTGATGTTGTAATGTAAATGTGTGTGTCGTTTGCATAGATGCTTTCATTACGTGCTGATATATGATTGTGTGTTTTCTCCTCTCCTGCAAAACGTGATAAAAACAAATTACAAATTAATATTTTTTTCGACTATTTTCTGCATAAACCTCTTAAACAATTTCCGCCCTGCTCAAAACTATCAAATGTTTAAATATTTTGAGGATTTTAACCCTTTAAATGCCAGTTTGATTACATGATGTCACTGTTTTTTAAATAAAAAACACAAAAATGTAGTTGTTTTCCACATAGTAAATTTTTTTTTTGGGCTGGGGCATTGATTTGCAAATGCATAAAAAAAATGCATCAAAATCAATTGTGTTCTTAATCTTTGACATATCCAAGGCTGTGATTAAAACCGCCCCAGCCAAAAATAATTTATGATATGAAAAATAACTAAATTTTGTGGGGGTTTTTTTCATAAAAAACATTAGCGACATTGTGCAATCAAACTGGCATTTAAAGGGTTACAATGCCAAAAAATGTTTAAACATTTGGTAGTTTTGAGCAGGGTGGCAGTTGTTTAAGAGGTTTATACAGAAAAAAGTATCAAAGAATATTAATCTGTAAAGTTTTTATCCGTTTTTTGGGAAGTGGACATTTTAAGCCTGAAGGGTCTGAAAGGGTCGTAAATTAAAGTGACCAGAGGGCTATAACACATTTTGTTCACTACATAATTCAGAATAAGAAGAGATTAAAGCAAATAAAAGTCTGTTTTTAGAGAGATTTAGTCACCCAACATCCTGTCAGTTTATTTAAATTAAAGTATCATATTTAGAGATTAAATTCACCACCAGATCGTCCAATTAGAGCGCTGATTTTTTTATTTTTAAAGTTGCAGGATGAAGGACGAGCTCATTACGGAGGAAAATATGTACCAAGTTCAGTTTGACATTGAGGTAGAGGAGGAGAGGAGGAAGTGGATATTAATCTTTTCCCATGAGAACATTTCACTTCCTCCTTCTCTGCCTTGATGCTTCTCCTCCTCCTCCTCCTCCTCCTCTTCCTCCTCCTCCTCCTCTCAGACTGCCGGAGTGGCTCTGATTGGGACAGAATTATTACTAAATGTAAAGAAGTGAATAATACCTTCCCTCTCTTTTAGTAAGCCGACATTAGATTAGACATTGTAGCTCTCTATACTCCAAAGATGAGTGATTTTATTTGCTTTTACTTGTTTATTTAGAATAAATACCTTTTGGGTTACAAATGCTGTCTATTTAATGTTGCAAAGTGTGAACGGTATGTCAACCTCTTCTATGACTAGAACTCCAAATTCATTCAATCACTACTAAATATAAATATGGTAATTTGATTATAATTATATTCATAATTATTACCCAGTGTCCAAATTGATAGTTTAGTAACTTTATTCTTCTGCTATTTACCGCTGAAACAACCTAGAAAGACCAAAAAAGACACAATTATCAAAAAAAAGTAAGAAAATTACCAAAACAAGATACAAGATGACCAAAAGAAGGGCCAAAATTACACTCCCCTTTATCATTACCTCAAAAAGAAAAGGAAAGAAGTGTTATTTTTGGCTGTATTGTGTCCTTCAAGGCAAACCATCTGAATCGGCTGTTATATGTCAACCTCTTCTATGACAAGAACTCCATATTCCTTCAACGACTACTTAATATAAATATGGTAATTAGATTATAACCATACTCATAATGATTATATGTGCACTCTGCTAATAAAGGTGACTTAAGTGTCACGAATGCTACACAAAATGACAAAAAAAACAACCTAGAAAGACCAAAAAAGACACACAATTATCCAAAAAAATAAGAAAATTACAGAAACAAGACACAAGATGACCCAAAAGAAGGGCAAAAAATTACACGTCACTTTTATCATTACCTCAAAAAGAAAAGGAAAGAAATCAACCTCTTCTATGACAAGAACTCCAAATTCCTTCAACGACTACTTAATATAAATATGGTAATTAGATTATAACCATACTCATAATGATTATATGTGCACTCTGCTAATAAAGGTGACTTAAGTGTCACGAATGCTACACAAAATGACAAAAAAACAACCTAGAAAGAACAAAAAAGACACACAAAAACAAAAACAAGACACAAGATGACCCCAAAAAGGGCCAAAATTACAGTCACCTTTGATTTCGTTCTTTCTTTTTCACTTTTTATGCTGCCAAAACAAAACCAGTTTGTTATGTTGCAGCTGTTGGATGTCAGCGTTTCCTCTTCCTCCTCCTCCTCGTCTTCCTCTCAGACTGCCGGAGTGGCTCTGATTTGCCAGCCTGTGTCTGCTCCGGAGGGGATAAGAGGGAGATAAACAGCGTTTGCAAACAGAAAAGTGGTCGGAGGCGAGGCAGAGCATGCAGGCCTCCATCAAAGAGAGAGAGAGGGAGAGTTTCTGGGATATTCTGCCTCCTTCAGACCTCTGAGCTGTTATCAGAGCAGTGATGGAGCGATAGGCTAACAGGATGTGGCGCCTCAACACCGGACTGATGTTATGAGCTGTAATGAATCGGGAGGAAAACTAGACTAGAGCTGGAGATATCACACGGCTCGCAGCTATAAATGCACTCCCAACTCACTCTGGATATGAGATATGTGAGAAGTTATACCTTTAGTCAACATGCTTATCAAGGCAAGGCACGTTTATCTGTAGAGCACCTTTCAACAACAGGGACAAGACAAAAAAAAGGGAAAAGACACAAAAAGACCAGAAAAAGGGAAACGTGCTTTACACAAACACACAAAATTTAAGACCAAAAACCAGCAGATAAAATATTTAGGAAAAAGTATTTAAGCATTCGAATCTAAAATTTTAAGTGAAAGCTAGCTGATATATATATATATATATATATATATATATTTGTTTCTTTATTTGGTAATTTTAAGTCTTTTTTGTCATTTTACGTCCCTTTAATTGTTTTTTGTTGTTGTTCATTTTACATATTTTTTAGTTTTTTGTAGTTCATTTTACGTCTGTTTTTGCTCATTTATGTGTTTTTTTGTCATTTTATGTTTTTTTGGTCATTTTAAATATTTTTTTGTTATTTTACGTCTTTTTGTGGTCACTTGTGTCTTTATTGATCATTTTAGGTCTTTTCTTAGTAATTTTATGTCTTTTTTTTGGTAATTTTAAGTCTTTTTTTGTCATTTTAAGTCTTTTTTTTGGTCACTTTACATCTTTTTTAAGTTATTTTCTGTAGGATGATATGCCATCAGGCTGCTACCAGACGAACTGAATTTCCCGTTGGCGATAAATATAAAGTAATCATGATTTGATTGCTGATTGATTGTGTTTTTTCCTCTTCTCGTTCCAGATGGCGTCTCAGAGGATCGACCCGAGCTGCGACGCGGCGGTGAGGACGTGATCCAGATCTGAAACCAACACGAGACTAGAGGAGATTAATGTCAGCCGAGTCGCGGAGGCAGCCTCTCGCTGCACCGCCACATCTGAGCCAACCGATGGAGGCGCGGCCTCGCCGTTTCCCCCGTTGCCGCCGCCACTAACCAGCCTAGCCAGCCAGCGCCAGCGATGCCTTCCAAGGTCTCGTGCCTGTACCTGCTGACTGTGGTGTGCTGGGCCAGCGCTCTGTGGTACCTGAGCGTGTCCCGCCCCTCCACCTCCTACGTGGGCCAGCTGACCATCCCCGTCCGCAAGGCGCCCAACAACAAGAACGCCACCTTCTCCAACATCCGGACGCGCTCGCTCAACCCGCACGACTTCGGCTACCTAGTCAACGAGGCGAAGAAGTGCGAGGCGGAGCCGCCGTTCCTGGTCATCCTCATCAGCACCACGCACAAGGAGTTCGACGCCCGGCAGGCGATCCGCGAGACGTGGGGCGACGAGAGCACGTTCCCGGACGTCCGCGTGGTCACGCTGTTCCTGCTGGGCCGCAGCACGGACGGCGTGCTCAACCAGATGGTGGAGCAGGAGAGCCAGATCTTCCACGACATCGTGGTGGAGGACTTCGTGGACTCGTACCACAACCTGACGCTGAAGACGCTGATGGGCATGCGCTGGGTGGCGACCTTCTGCTCCAAGGCGCAGTACGTCCTGAAGACGGACAGCGACATCTACGTCAACATGGAGAACCTCATCTACAACCTGCTGAAGCCCGCCACCAAGCCGCGCCGCCGCTACTTCACCGGCTACGTCATCAACGGCGGGCCCATCAGGGACATGCGCAGCAAGTGGTACATGCCCCGAGACCTGTACCCCGAGAGCAAGTACCCGCCCTTCTGCTCCGGCACCGGGTACATCTTCTCCGCCGACGTGGCCGAGCTCATCTACCAGACGTCTCTGCACACCAGGCTGCTGCACCTGGAGGACGTCTACGTGGGCGTCTGCCTCCGCAAGCTGGGCATCCACCCCTTCCAGAACAGCGGCTTCAACCACTGGAAGATGGCCTACAGCCTGTGCCGCTACCGCCGCGTGGTCACCGTACACCAAATCTCCCCAGAGGAGATGCACCGCATCTGGAACGACATGACCAGCAAGAAACACCTCAAATGTTAGCAGCAGCAGGAGGAGAACGTCCTCCAGACACCTGGAGGTCCTGCTGATCTGCTGCTGCTGGTCCTGGACAGCTCCAAGCAGAGACTGACCGGGACAGAAGGAGAGCTCGCTGCTAAAAAAAGGTGTTTAAAATCAAGATAAAAACAGTAAATCTGAGGGAAATGATCCTCCTGCATGGACAGATAATTTACCTTGACAAGATTTATTAAATTCAGATTATTAAATCTAGAAATAAGCATGTTAACTCTTAAACTCTAAAGTTTTTTTTATCTTAGCCAGTTCATCGCTGCTTGCAACTTTAATTTTATCCCTTTTGTAAATTTTTTTGTCTTTTTTGGTAAAAAGACACAAAAGACAAAAGAAAGACACAAAAAAGACACAAAAAGACAAAAAAAAGACACAAAAAAGACACAAAAAGACATACAATGACCAAAAAAGAAGCAAAAGACGTAAAATCACTAGAAATAGATAAAAAGATTTTTAAAAAGACACAAACGACCAAAAAAGACACAAAAAAGACACAAAAAGACCAAAAAAAGACACAAAAAAGACACAAAAAGACATTCAATGACCAAAAAATAAGCAAAAGACGTAAAATCACTCGAAATACATAAACAAGATTTTAAAAATCACCAAAAAAGACACAAAAAGACCCAAAAAAAGACACAAAAAGACTAAAACAAAGACACGAAATGACATAGAATGACCAAAAAAGAAGCAAAAGACGTAAAATCACAAAAAAAGACATAAAAAGATAAATAAATAAAACCACCAAAAAAAGACACGAAAGTTTTTTATTTAATCTTGGTTAGAAACTAATAATAATAAATAATATAATCGGGTCAGTTCATCACTGCTGGCAGCGTTAATTTATCTGGTTTTAAGAGTTAATTTATTATTTTAAGTGTTCAACATGCTTATTAATAGATTTAATAATCTTAATTTCAGACATCTCTTGGTTTTATTCTGGTTTTAAGTGGTTTTATTCTGGGTTTATTCTGGTTTTAAGAGTTAATTTTAAGCATTCAACATGCTTATTTCTAGATTTAATAATCTGAATTTAATAAATCTTGTCAAGGTAAATTATCTGTCCATGCAGGAGGATCATTTCCCTCAGATTTACTGTTTGATCTGGTTTTAAAACACCTTTTTTCCAGTTCTGGAGCTTTGTGGCTGCTGATTGTTCTGCTAACAGTGTTTTCTAGTCGAGGCCTCAGCAGAAACTCTTCTCTGCTCTATTCTCACCTCACGGAGTCTCAGAGAGCTCTGACTCATGCACAAGGCTGGAAAGAAATGTCCAAAAAATGTGCTAAATGTGCAGGTGGCCAGCATCATTTCTACCAGACAAACTGTCCACTTATTGAACTGCAGATGACATTTAAAAACCCACTCAGTCGGGTTGAACACAGCTCTAATTATGAATGTTCCTCATGTCTTTTCAGTTGTTGCACTGCAAAAAAGGTGTCAAAAAAGAAGATAAAAACAGTAAATCTGAGGGAAATGATCCTCCTGCATGGACAGATAATTTACCTTGACAAGATTTATTACATTAAGATTATTAAATCTAGAAATAAACATGTTGAACACTTAAAATTAACTCTTAAAACCAGAATAAACCCAGAATAAACCCATTTAAAACCAGAATAAAACCACTTAAAACCAGAATAAAACCAAGAGATTTCTTAAATTAAGATTATTAAATCTATAAATAAGCATGTTGAATGCTTAAAATAAGAAATTACCTCTTAAAACAAGATAAATTAAAGCTGCAAGCGATGAATTATGTTTCTTACCAAGATAAAAAAAACCTTTAGATTTCGAAGTGTTACTTAATTTATCTTGTTTTAAGACTTAATTTCTTATTTTAAGCGTTTTTTTTGGTCACTTTACGTATTTTTTTAGTTATTTTACGTCTTTTTTTTGGTATTTTTAAGTTTCTTTTTGGTAATTTTATGTCTTTTTTTGGTCATTTTACTTTTTTTTTTTTTGTCATTTTACATGTTATTTTGGTAATTTTATGTCTTTTTTTGGTCATTTTTTTAAAAAATTGGTCATTTTATGTCTTTTTTAGGCATTTATGTCTTTTTTTGGTCAATTTATGGGTTTTTTTTGGTCATTTTACATCTTATTTTGGTAATTTTACATCTTATTTTGGTCATTTTACATCTTTTTATGGTCATTTGAAGTTTCTTTTGGTCGCTTTACATCTTTTATTGATCAATTTATGGGTTTTTTGGTCATTTTATATCTTTTTTTGGTCATTTTAAGTTTCTTTTGGTAATTTTACGTTTCTTTTGGTCATTTTACATGTTATTTGGGTAATTTTACATCTTTTTTAGGCATTTTATGTCTTTTTTTGGTCATTTTACGTCTTTTGTGCGTTCAACATGCCTATTTCTAGATTTAAGAATCTTAATTTAATAAATCTTGTCAAGGTAAATAATCTGTCCATGCAACAAGATCATTTCCCTCAGATTTAGTGTGTTAATCTGGTTTGTAGACTCACCTTTTGTGCAGTGTGAACAAGGTGTAAATGTTGGAAGAGTTTACAGTGATAACAGCAGGATAACACACACACACACACACACACACACACATGCATTAAAATGACTCATGACTCATTAATATTCTTTCCAGAATCAGACGTATTTTCTTACACAGTAAATCTCTGCAGCAGCAGCAGCAGCAGAAGAAGAAGAAGAAGAAGAATCCGGACTAAACTAAAGCGTGGAGATAGATATATTATTATATATTATGGGCTGCTGAATGTTACTGTGTGATGTAATGTTGAGGTATTTGTGGGACACACTCTAATATTTTCTATGACTTGAACATAAAGGAGAACAGATGTACTGTAGGAGCAGCCGGGACAGACTTTCACTGCTTTCTTCTTCTTTTCAATTACTGGAGATTCAATAAAGCGCTTTTATAACACTTGATATTGTATTTCTTCTATGTTCTGCAGGATTTATAGCGTATTAACGTGTGAATGAATACAGCAGCTGGACTGTATGTGAGCGGGACCAGATTATCTGCTGCTGCTGGAGAAAACACAGTGGAAGAGTCTCATATTAGGGCTTCAGCAGCAGCTGGGCTCGGTTTGAAGTGGAACATAATGTAGCTTATATACAGTACAGGCCAAAAGTTTGGACACACCTTCTCATTTAATGTGTTTTCTTTATTTTCATGACTATTGACATTGTAGATTCTCACTGAAGGCATCAAAACTATGAATGAACACATATGGAATTATGTACTTAACAAAAAAAGTGTGAAATAACTGAAAACATGTCTTGTATTTGAGGCCCCGTTTACACCAGGACGCTCGCGGGTAAAAACGACAAAATATTTTATGTGAAGTGCCTTTCGTTTAGACGGTGACGGCGTTTTTGGGGGCTTAAAGACGCAAAAATCTGAAACCACCCTCCAAAGTGTAAAACTTAGATCCTCTCCTCCGTAGCGTGTCGTCTACACTGACAAGACACAAAACTCTGATCTGATCTGCTCACGTCACGTATGTGTTTACGTCACATACATGCTCCAGGACAGGAAATAAAGAAACGTGGGATTATTTCCATGGTGGGACCTTCAAGCTGCTCTGGCAGCTCTAATAAACTTACAGGAGTCTTTCCACCAAATGTCCAGGATATGTACAGATAGTATTAGTGAACAGAGAAGGATCTGGAATTACCTCCATCACATTCTGGATGCAGCGATTGGTGGGAGGAGCCAGACGGCTTTGGAGGAGACCTGGGAGATCTAGTGATGGTGGAGAACTTTGTGGAAGGAGTAGTAATGGCCAAAAAAAAAGACACAAAATGACTAAAAAAAGACACAAAATGACTAAAAAAAGACACAAAATGACCCAAATAAGACACAGAATGACCAAAAAAGACACAAAATGACCAAAAAAAAGACACAAAATTACCAAAAAAAGACACAAAGTGACTAAAAAAGACACAAAATGACTAAAAAAAAAGACACAAAATGACCAAAAAAAGACACAAAATAACCAAAGAAGACACAAAATGACAAAAAAAGACACAAATTGACCGAAAAACATGCAAAATAACCAAAAAAGATGCGAAATAACTGAAAAAAATGCAAAATTGCCAAAGAAAGACAAAAATTGACCACAAAATTACCAAAAAAGACACAAATTGACAAAAAAAGATGAAAATTGACCAAAAAAGATGCAAAATTGCCAAAGAAAGACAAAATTGACCACAAAAAGACACAAACTGACACAAATTGAACATAAAAGACACTAAATTACCAAAACCAGCCAGACGGCTTTGGAGGAGACCTGGGAGATCTAGTGATGGTGGAGAACTTTGTGGAAGGAGTAGCTGATGGAAATGTGTGGCGTGAAAACTTCTGCATGCCCAAAGATGCTCTTATGGCTTTAAGTGATGCCGCCTGGCTGCATACAATCACATTCACACACTTTAGATCACCGTATCAGCAGATTTCCTCCTGAAAACGCTCGTCTAAACGAGGAATAAAAAGTGAAGACGAGACGCCACTTTTGCGTCTTCTGTTGAGACCGTCCTCGTGTAAACGGGGCCTTAGATTCCTCAAAGTAACCACCCTTTACTTTTTTGATAGCGCTGCAAACCCTGCTGGGTGTTCTCTCAATGAGCTTCATGAGGAATCACCTGGAATGGTTTTCACTTCACAGGTGTGCCTTGTCAGGGTTAATTAGTGGCATTTTTCCCCTTATTAATGGGGTTGGGACCATCAGTTGTGTTGTGCAGAAGTCAGGTTGATACACAGCTGAAAGCCCTGTTGGACAACTGTTAGAATTCATATTATGGCAAGAACCAATCAGCTAAGTAAAGAGAAACGAGTGGCCATCATTACTTTAAGAAATGAAGGTCAGTCAGTCGGTGGAAACCAGAGGTGGAAAAAGTATTCAGATCTCTTACTTAAGTAAAAGTACTAATACCACACTGTGAAATTACTCCACTACAAGTAAGTAGTCCTGCATTCAAAATGTACTTAAGTGAAAGTACAAAAGTATCAGCATCAAAATGTACTTAAAGTATCAAAAGTAAAAGTACTCGTTATGCAGAATGGATCCACTCAGATTGTTTTATATATTCCAAATATTATATAAGATTATTATTATTGATGCATTTATGTATACAGCGTTTGAATTTTCTCAAGGTAGGGTTTTATTGACTACTTAATACACTGTTATGAGGTTTATTTTAAAAAGTGTCTAATCACCTAAATTTATTGTGTTTTTTATGTTAAACCTCTACCTGAAACGTAACTAAAGCTGTCAGCTAAATGTAGTGGAGTAAAAAGTACAATATTTGCCTCAAAATGTAGTGAAGTAGAAGTATAAAGTGACATAAAATGGAAATACTCAAGTAATGTACAAGTACCTCAAAATTGTACTTAAGTACAGTACTTGAGTAAAAGTACTTAGTTACTTTCCACCACTGGTGGAAACCGCTAGGAAACCACTGCTAAGGAGAGGCAACAAGCAGAGAAGACTTGTTTGGGCCAAGAAACACAAGGAATGGACATTAGACCAGTGGAAACCTGTGCTTTGGTCTGATGAATCCAAATTTGAGATCTTTGGTTCCAACCGCCAACAAGTGCTCAGCATCTCTGGGAATTCCTTCAAGACTGTTGGAAAACCATTTCAGGTGACGACCTCTTGAAGCTCATCAATAGTATGCCAACAGTGTGCAAAGTAGTAATCAGAGCAAAGGGTGGCTACTTTGAATAAACTAGAATATAAGACATCTTTTTTTGGTCAATTTATGGGGTTTTTGGTCATTTTACATCTTTTTTTGATCATTTTAAGTTTCTTTTGGTCATTTACTTACATTATCTGTTCTTACATTTTCTTTTTATGTCTTGTTTTGGTCATTTTACATATTTTTTTAGGCATTTTATGTCTTTTTTTGCTCATTTTACATCTTTTTCACTGCTTTCTTCTTTTCAATTACTTGAGATTCAATAAGACTTCATATTGTATTTCTTCTATGTTCTGCAGGATTTATAGCGTATTAACGTGTGAATGAATACAGCAGCTGTACTGTATGTGAGACTAGATTATCCTCAGAGCTGCTGGAGAAAACAGAGTGGAAGAGTCTCATCAGGGCTTCAGCAGCATCTGGTTTCGGTTTTTGAAGCAGGTCCCTGAACTCAACACGCCTCCGATGGGTCGAAGACAACAACACGGCCATCTTCTCCTCCATGCAGGTGTTGGAGTGTGTTAGGTGTGTGTTAGGTGTGTGTGTGTGTGTGTGTGTGTGTGTGTGTGTGTTAGGTGTGTGTGTGTGCAGATTAAATCAGAAGTGGCATCTGTGTAATTGACGGCTCCTTCAGTCTTAACGAGGAATTACCGAGCCGAGTTGTTTTTTATGTTAAAGTGCAGAGCAGAAGCTTGTTTTATGCCTCATGTGCTCCACATTTTCTCTATTTTTCTGTTTATTTCTCTCCTGTGTGCAAACTGCAAATCTAAGAAGACATATTTAAAGTTTTGTATACCGCATTTCCTCAAATAGTAGCCGTTGGAACAAAAATGTTGCAAGAGTTTACAGTGAAGTGACTCGTGCACACATGCATTAAAATTAGTCGCCTTTACAACGAGGTACGGCTTAAAAATGATCGTGCATTTGTAGAAAGAGCAACACAGCTAAACGTGTGGGTGGTGCCCAAAAAAATGGCCCCAGTACAGATCCCAGGGGGACACCTCTTCCTCCCGGCTGCCTCTTCTTCCTCTCAGCAGGAGCTGGAGGTTCTGCAGATCCAATTTATGTCTTTTTTTTACTCATTTTACATTTTTTTTTGGTAATTTTACATGTTATTTTGGTCACTTTACATCTTTTTTTGATAATTTTACATCTTTTTTTGGTCATTTTACATCTTTCTTTGGTCATTTTACATCTCTTTTGCTCATTTTAAGTTTCTTTTGCTCATTTTATGTCTTTTTTGGTAATTTAAAGTTTCTTTTGGTCATTTTACATCTTTTTTTTAGGCATTTTACATCTTTTTTGGGTCATTTTACATCTTTTTTGGTCATTTTATGTCTTTTTTTTTGTAATTTAAAGTTTCTTTTGGTCATTTTACATCTTTTTTTTAGGCATTTTACATCTTTTTTGGGTCATTTTACATCTTTTTTTAGGCATTTTACATCTTTTTTTGGTCATTTTAAGTTTCTTTTGGTCATTTTATGTCTTTTTTTTAGGCATTTTATGTCTTTCTTTGGTCACTTTACATCTTTTTTTGGTAATTTTACATCTTTTTTTGGTCATTTTACATCTTTTTTGGTCATGTTAAGTTTCTTTTGGTCATTTTATGTCTTTTTTTGATAATTTTACATATTTTTTGGTCATTTTAAATCTTTTTTTAGGCATTTTATGTCTTTCTTGGGTCATTTTACGTCTTTTGTGTGTTCTGCAGAACCTGCAGGATTTCACAGAAACAGCAAGCGGGCCTCCTCATGGTCTTATGTAGGTCATATAGAGGCATTAATATTAAACGGCGTGTTTAATAATGTACATTATGTGTAGAGTTGATGTCTCTTGAGTGGGACCGTACTGTGATTGTAATGTAAGGAGCTGTTGGTGAACACAGATTCTGCTTGTTAGCCTCTAACAGCCAGATATGTTGTTGTTTTAGCAGATAATTGGGAGAATTTTTGTGTTTTCAAGCATTAGACATTGATCCTGCAGAGCAGAATGTCCCCTTTCTAGTTTAATCTTCTTGTTAAGACGTGTTTATATTCTGCAGGAACCATCAGAGCTATCTCCTCCCACTGAAGCTAATAAACTGGATGTTTCTGGTGAGTTTAGTCATCTTTATGTTCATGAAGGCAGTACGATAAGTGAAAAGGTAAGTGAAGAAACTGGCGAAAATCATGAAAATTCATTTTGAGGCATTTGGAGCTATTTTGTCCATTATTGACTCATTTTAATATATAAATATATAAACTTGTATATAAATGTTTTCCATGCCATGTTTTGCCCTATTTCAGTTGATAAATGTTGATAATTGTTGGTTACAAATATAACATATAAGAGGCAAAGAGGTTTGTTTTATTTTTTTTTTCCTTCTTAAAGGTATTTTTTTCCTTGTTAGTTTTTTTTTTATTGTAATCCTATTTATTATTTATAATATTTATTTTTTTCGCTTCTTAATCTTTTGTTTTATGTTTCATTTTTTTCCTTGTTAAATGTATTTTTTATATTAATATTAATATTATTTTCCTTGTTTAAGGGTTTTTTTGTTAGTTATTTTTTATTTGTTATTATTATTATTGATTTTCTTGTTAAAGTCATTTTTTTAAATAAATTTACCTTATCTCCAGTTTTATTTTTTCTCAGTTTTTTTGTTTGTTTCATTGTTTTGTTTTTTCATTCTTAAAGATTTTGTTCTTTTTTTTTTGTCCTTGTTAAAGTTATTATTATTTTACTTTTCTATTAGTTTTTCCTTGGGTTTTTTTTCCCAGCATTTTAAATGCTTCAAATGTAAACACAGGTTTTTAAATATAACATATGAGGTAAAATAAACAAAAATATATATTTTTATACTAAATATCTCATCAAACAACAACTTTCATGGACTTTCAAGCCCAAAAAACAGATATAGACCAGTTTTTTGCTATGATTTTTCCATATTTGATGCCTTAAAAATAAAATATTCATGTTTTAATTAGCACGTGAAATGTATGTAGACATGTTAGTGCTTTGTGTCAGTGAATATTAACAAATCTGCAGCAGAAAATCACTGTAATTAGGTTCATCAGCCTCCACGCCTACAGGTGTGTGTGTGTGTGCGTGCATGAGTGTGTATCTGTGTGCATGCATGTGTGTGTGTATATATATCTGTGTGTGTGTGTGTGTACACAGGCTGTGTGAACTCTTTGTTCCTCCTCCTCTTCTTCGTCTTCTTCTTCTTCCTCCCAGGGAGCAGCAGAACTCTGGAGGGATTTTTTTGCGGGAGAAATGAAAACCGTCTTCTGTTCTCGACTCTCAAAGATAAACATAAAACTGTGGAAACATAAAACTGTGGAAACATTCGTGGCGTCTTCTGGGAGCTGGTAGGCAGAAAACACAGCGAGCAGCAGCGCTGTTATCATTTGCTCATAATAAAAACTATTCCCGGCTGACATCTTTACGTCAAACGCTTCCTTTTGATCAGTTCCTGCAACAGTTTTCACAGACTCGGATATAATTGAAACAGTTTTATTCCAGTTGGAGCGTGTTTCAGAGGAAATAACACTGTTATTATCACCTCAGGACTTTATCTTTATATTTATTATCACCTCAGGACTTTATCTTTATATTTATTATCACCTCAGGACTTTATCTTTATATTTATTATCACCTCAGGACTTTATCTTTATATTTAAGAAATGCAAGTGGTGTGTTGATCACACACTATGGCATCATTTGATACAATATACTGGGTAATAGAAAGTCTATTATAATAAAATAAAATATGTATTTAGAGAATTAAGTTTTTTTTGTTTGTTTCATTGTTTTGTTTTTTTCCCTCTTAAAGGTTTTGTTTAATTTTTTTTATTTTTTCATTTTCTTGTTAAAGCTATATTTATTATTATTTTCCTTGTTTGTTTGTTTTTTTGCATTATTATTATTATTATTATTATTATATTTATTATTATTATTTTGTTTCCTTGTTAACGTTATTTAAATGTTTTAATATATTTTTTTTTCCTTTTTTCCCCTCTTAAAGGTTTTGTTTAATTTTTCTTAATTTTTCTGTTTCTTGTTAAAGCTATATTTATTATTATTATTATTATTATTATTATTATTTTGTTTTCTTGTTAAAGTTATTTATATGTTTTATTATATTTTTTTCCTTATGTTTTTCTCCCGCTTAGAGGTTTTGTTTGATTTTTCTTTTATTGTTTGTTTTGTTTACTTTTTTGCATTATTATTATTATTATTATTAATATTATTATTATAACTACTATTATTATTATTATCATTATTTCTATTATTATTATTTTTATTATTATTATTGTTGTTTTCTTGTTAAAGTTATTTAAATGTTTTACTATATTTTTTTTTTCCTTTTGTTTTTTTCCCTCTTAGAGGTTTTTTTTTTTTAAAGCTATTTTTATTATTTTCCTTGTTTGTTTTATTTACTTTTTTTGCATTATTATTATTAATATTATTATTATTATTATTGTTACCATTATTATTGTTAATATTATTACTATTATTATTATAACTATTATTATAATTATTATTATTATTACTATTATTATTATTTACCTTATTGAAGGTTTTGTTCTTTTCTTTGTTAAAGTTATTTATTTTATTAATGTAAGAGTTTTTCTTGTTTAAAGTTATTCCAGTTAGAGCGTGTTTCAGAGGAAATCCCACCAACAGCATCAGTTATTACCACCTCATGACTTTATGTTTATATTTAGTTGTCCTCCCAGTATTAAACATGTGAACTAAGAGTGTTTTCTCCTGATGGTCCCCTACGGCATCATGCAGTTAGAAACAATATGCTGACTAATAGAAAGCTGCTCTGTAATTGGCCCAACAAGCCGGTGGTGAAGCATTTAGAGGCTGAAGCTCTGGGAGAATGAAAAGCCAGTGATTATTGTGGGGCTGGTGCTAAATGACGCTCATAACGAGCGCGGCGGACTGGGAACGCTCACATCTCAACACAAACACAAACACTATTATTATTATTAGGACCAGAGTCCAGTTAAGACTCCAGGCCACTTCCTTAATATACATATATACATATTCATATTTATCTTTCTGCAGATTCTCCTGCCCAAAATCACTTTGTGTCTTTTTTTGGTAATTTTGTGTCTTTTTTTAGTCACTTTCTGTCTTTTTTTGGTAATTTTGTGTCTTTTTTTGGTCACTTTGTGTCATTTATTGGTCACTTTGTGTCTTTTTTGGTCAATTTGTGTCTTTTTTTGGTCAATTTGTGTCTTTTTTTGTCATTTTGTGTCTTTTTTTGTCATTTTGTGTCTTTTTTTTGGTCATTTTGTGTCTTTTTTTGGTCACTTTGTGTCTTTTTTTGGTCATTTTGTGGTCAATTTGTGGTCAATTTGTGTCTTTTTTTGTCATTTTGTGTCTTTTTTTGGTCAATTTGTGTCTTTTTTTGTCATTTTGTGTCTTTTTTTGGTCAATTTGTGTCTTTTTTTTCATTTTGTGTCTTTTTTTGGTCACTTTGTGTCTTTTTTTTGTCATTTTGTGGTAGATACAAGAGATACAAAAATCCCAATAAATCTCAACTGTGTTCATATCTCTGACAAACTACCACAGAAATGGCTAAAATTGAAGCAGCTGAGTAAAGAAATATGAGCACAGATTTAAGGAATTAAGGATACACAAAGAGCTGATAATTATGTAAAAATGTTTTCTAATAAGTGACTCTTTATATAATAATCACATTTATTTTGTTGCAAAGTAAAGCAATGAAACTATGATCTTTTTTTGATCTTGCTTCCAAACTTTTGGCCTGTAGTGTTCATATTCATATTAATCTTTCTGCAGATTCTTCTGCCCCAAATGCTTCTTCCTTTGCTCGCTGACCTCCTGGTGACCCGTCCTTCCAGGCACAGATGATGCAAGTTTACGAGTAAATAGCCGCAGAATAAATAGTCAGAGTGTGATCTGCCATCTGTGCAGATGCAGTTAAAGCAAGGTGAGGTGTGTGAGATGTGTGAGAGCAGCTGGGGAAGCAGAACAATCCTCGTCCTGCAGCCACGCCGCCATCCATCAGCGTCTCCACAAACCACAACGACGTGATTCTGATCTGCTGGAAGCTGCTTCTGTTGCTTTGTAAGCGACGGTGATGTTTGCATGTGCAGTTTTGTGAAAGGACGGAGATTTTCTTGCTATTTAATGACGTTTGTGGAGGAAAAACAGCTGCGTTGACTCGTTTACGATGCATTTTACAGGAGGATTCCATTAGGTGGCGCAGCAGAGAAGGTTAATATGTTGTTAACTCTGCAATTCCTGCAGAAAAGCCTTTAAATGAAGCACGTGGTGATTGTGGTGAGTATTGCTCCTACACTGCCCCTGCTGGTCATGTGTGCACATTGCATCTTGTAGACATAATACGTCACAGAAATACATAATTTTGTTTTTTCTCTATATTATAGAGAGCAAACAAGCTATTAGCTAATGGATAAATAGTTGGGGTAACTAGTTAATATTAGCTAATGATAACTAGTTAATATTAGCTAATGGACAACAGTTGGGATAACTAGTTAATATTAGCTAATGGACAAACAGTTGGGATAACTGGTTAATATTAGCTAATGATAACTAGTTAATATTAGCTAATGGACAAACAGTTGGGATAACTAGTTAATATTAGCTAATGGACAAACAGTTGGGATAACTGGTTAATATTAGCTAATGATAACTAGTTAATATTAGCTAATGGATAAATAGTTGGGGTAACTATTTAATATTAGCTAATGGATAAATAGTTGGGGTAACTATTTAATATTAGCTAATGGACAAACTGTTGGGATAACTGGTTAATATTAGCTAATGATAACTAGTTAATATTAGCTAATGGACAAACAGTTGGGATAACTAGTTAATATTAGCTAATGATAACTAGTTAATATTAGCTAATGGATAAATAGTTGGGGTAACTATTTAATATTAGCTAATGGATAAATAGTTGGGGTAACTATTTAATATTAGCTAATGGACAAACAGTTGGGATAACTAGTTAATATTAGCTAATGATAACTAGTTAATATTAGCTAATGGACAAACAGTTGGGATAACTGGTTAATATTAGCTAATGATAACTAGTTAATATTAGCTAATGGATAAATAGTTGGGGTAACTATTTAATATTAGCTAATGGATAAATAGTTGGGGTAACTATTTAATATTAGCTAATGGACAAACTGTTGGGATAACTGGTTAATATTAGCTAATGGACAAACAGTTGGGATAACCAGTTAATATTAGCTAATGGACAAACAGTTGGGATAACTAGTTAATATTAGCTAATGGACAAACAGTTGGGATAACTAGTTAATATTAGCTAATGATAACTAGTTAATATTAGCTAATGGACAAACAGTTGGGATAACTAGTTAATATTAGCTAATGATAACTAGTTAATATTAGCTAATGGATAAATAGTTGTGGTAACTATTTAATATTAGCTAATGGACAAACTGTTGGGATAACTGGTTAATATTAGCTAATGGACAAACAGTTGGGATAACTGGTTAATATTAGCTAATGATAACTAGTTAATATTAGCTAATGGACAAACAGTTTGGATAACTAGATCCCAATAAATCTCAACTGTGTTCATATCTCTGACAAACTACCACAGAAATGGCTAAAATTGAAGCAGCTGAGTAAAGAAATATGAGCACAGATTTAAGGAATTAAGGATACACAAAGAGCTGATAATTATGTAAAAATGTTTTCTAATAAGTGACTCTTTATATAATAATCACATTTATTTTGTTGCAAAGTAAAGCAATGAAACTATGATCTTTTTTTGATCTTGCTTCCAAACTTTTGGCCTGTAGTGTTCATATTCATATTAATCTTTCTGCAGATTCTTCTGCCCCAAATGCTTCTTCCTTTGCTCGCTGACCTCCTGGTGACCCGTCCTTCCAGGCACAGATGATGCAAGTTTACGAGTAAATAGCCGCAGAATAAATAGTCAGAGTGTGATCTGCCATCTGTGCAGATGCAGTTAAAGCAAGGTGAGGTGTGTGAGATGTGTGAGAGCAGCTGGGGAAGCAGAACAATCCTCGTCCTGCAGCCACGCCGCCATCCATCAGCGTCTCCACAAACCACAACGACGTGATTCTGATCTGCTGGAAGCTGCTTCTGTTGCTTTGTAAGCGACGGTGATGTTTGCATGTGCAGTTTTGTGAAAGGACGGAGATTTTCTTGCTATTTAATGACGTTTGTGGAGGAAAAACAGCTGCGTTGACTCGTTTACGATGCATTTTACAGGAGGATTCCATTAGGTGGCGCAGCAGAGAAGGTTAATATGTTGTTAACTCTGCAATTCCTGCAGAAAAGCCTTTAAATGAAGCACGTGGTGATTGTGGTGAGTATTGCTCCTACACTGCCCCTGCTGGTCATGTGTGCACATTGCATCTTGTAGACATAATACGTCACAGAAATACATAATTTTGTTTTTTCTCTATATTATAGAGAGCAAACAAGCTATTAGCTAATGGATAAATAGTTGGGGTAACTAGTTAATATTAGCTAATGATAACTAGTTAATATTAGCTAATGGACAACAGTTGGGATAACTAGTTAATATTAGCTAATGGACAAACAGTTGGGATAACTGGTTAATATTAGCTAATGATAACTAGTTAATATTAGCTAATGGACAAACAGTTGGGATAACTAGTTAATATTAGCTAATGGACAAACAGTTGGGATAACTGGTTAATATTAGCTAATGATAACTAGTTAATATTAGCTAATGGATAAATAGTTGGGGTAACTATTTAATATTAGCTAATGGATAAATAGTTGGGGTAACTATTTAATATTAGCTAATGGACAAACTGTTGGGATAACTGGTTAATATTAGCTAATGATAACTAGTTAATATTAGCTAATGGACAAACAGTTGGGATAACTAGTTAATATTAGCTAATGATAACTAGTTAATATTAGCTAATGGATAAATAGTTGGGGTAACTATTTAATATTAGCTAATGGATAAATAGTTGGGGTAACTATTTAATATTAGCTAATGGACAAACAGTTGGGATAACTAGTTAATATTAGCTAATGATAACTAGTTAATATTAGCTAATGGACAAACAGTTGGGATAACTGGTTAATATTAGCTAATGATAACTAGTTAATATTAGCTAATGGATAAATAGTTGGGGTAACTATTTAATATTAGCTAATGGATAAATAGTTGGGGTAACTATTTAATATTAGCTAATGGACAAACTGTTGGGATAACTGGTTAATATTAGCTAATGGACAAACAGTTGGGATAACCAGTTAATATTAGCTAATGGACAAACAGTTGGGATAACTAGTTAATATTAGCTAATGGACAAACAGTTGGGATAACTAGTTAATATTAGCTAATGATAACTAGTTAATATTAGCTAATGGACAAACAGTTGGGATAACTAGTTAATATTAGCTAATGATAACTAGTTAATATTAGCTAATGGATAAATAGTTGTGGTAACTATTTAATATTAGCTAATGGACAAACTGTTGGGATAACTGGTTAATATTAGCTAATGGACAAACAGTTGGGATAACTGGTTAATATTAGCTAATGATAACTAGTTAATATTAGCTAATGGACAAACAGTTTGGATAACTAGTTAATATTAGCTAATGGACAAACAAATGTTATAGATAAATGGATAAAGCTAAGATAAATGGACAAACACCATAAGAAGTTAACAGTATTGGATAAACAGTTGGTCTAATTAGTTAATATTAGCTAATGTATAAACTAAAAGTAACCAAACCAACCTAAACTCTGACAGTGTATGAAAATCCTTCCAAGTGTTTAAAACCGACTGAAACAATCACAGTGTGAACATCTCTGATGAAGGATCTGCTGTGTTGGGGACCAGCGGAATAATGGGTTGTGAATCGTTGCACTTTATGACGCTGTAAACTGCTGAACTGCCTCTGAAAGGCTGATGCAAGGGAAAGAATGGATGCAAGTGGAAGAAAAGAACACAAGATCACCTTCATCGACATCAAACAGACACTATGGATGCTGCTCAGGCCTCCAGTCAGATAAATACCACTCGTATACTTCCCCATCTGCTAAATTATAAAAATACTGACATCAAATAGACAGCGAGCTTCTACAATAAGCACCGTGTTCCTTTACCTGCTCTCTCAATGCAACGGTCTTAATATTCAAAACCACATTACGTATTCATGAGACTCGTGCACATATGCAAATCTTCTTCAGCTTGCAGCTGGTCATAAATATGAACCTGCTGCTTTAGGAAGGAGGAGGTGAGGTCCCTGAACACACCGCTTCCTGGAGATCAGCTCCAAACCCGGAGCATTAAGAGTTAATTTATCGCTTATGAAATTCAGATTCAGCCTGGCTGCCACACTGATTCCTGTCAAGTGCCTGTGTTAACCGCCAACTACAAGAGAGCAGAGAGATGAAAGAAAAATAATAAAATAATAATAGACTACTAATCTAAAAGTATAAGACAAACAGCCAAACTAGTTAAAAGCAACTTGTAAACAGCTGAGCTAATAACTTAAAGTATTAGCTAGTAAATATTAGCTAATGGACAAACAGTTTGGACAACCAGCTAATATTAGCTAATGGACAAACAGTTGGGATAACTAGTTAATATTAGCTAATGGACAAACAGTTGGGATAACTAGTTAATATTAGCTAATGGATAACTAGATACTATTAGCTGATGGACAAACAGTTGGGACAACCAGCTAATATTAGCTAATGGACAAACAGTTGGGACAACCAGCTAATATTAGCTAATGGGCAAACAGTTGGGATAACTAGTTTATATTAGCTAATGGATATGTAGTTATATTAGCTAATGGACAAACAGTTGGGATAACTAGTTTATATTAGCTAATGGATATGTAGTTATATTAGCTAATGGACAAACAGTTGGGACAACCAGCTATTATTAGCTAATGGACAAACAGTTGGGATAACTAGTTTATATTAGCTAATGGATATGTAGTTATATTAGCTAATGGACAAACAGTTGGGATAACTAGTTAATATTAGCTAATGGACAAACAGTTGGGACAACCAGCTATTATTAGCTAATGGACAAACAGTTGGGATAACTAGTTTATATTAGCTAATGGATATGTAGTTATATTAGCTAATGGACAAACAGTTGGGATAAGTAGCTAATATTAGCTAATGGACATACAGTATATTAGCTAATGGACAAACAGTTGGGGCAACCAGCTAATATTAGCTAATGGACAAACAGTTGGGATAAGTAGTTAATATTAGCTAATGGATAAACAAATGCTGTTTAAATGTGATGGATATGAATAAATATGAAGCTGCTGCTCCCAGGAGAAGGAGGAGAAGGAGGTGAGCTCCCTGCGCTCAGCGTTTCCAGGAGATCAGCTTCCCAACCCGGAGAATTAAGAGTTAATTTATCGCTTATGAAATTCAGATTCAGCCTGGCTGTCACACTTATTTCTGTCAAGTGCCTGCGGTTGCTGCTGCCCCACGTCGTGATGTATGCTTCCTATTTAAATCCCATCTATCTGTTATGGATGACAGAAAATAATTCATGCAGCGGAAACGCCGTCATTGACAAGGACAGCTTCTCCACGTTAACGTTTTCTCTTTCATCTGTGAGCCGTGGTGCAGCGAGGGTTAACCTCCTGCAGCCGGACACTCTTTAACAGTACATTACAACCTCCTGCAGCCGGACACTCTTTAAATAATCAACATGCACGATGTGATTGCTATAAAACACGGCGAGTGACAAGAACGTCATTTATGCAGCACCAGTCACCCTCGTCCTCCTGCCGCCATTGATTTGTTTTGCACAGAAGTAATTTCACAACAAATTTGAATGTTCAGCCGGCGTCCAGAATCGACTTGTGTTTGCTGTATATTTATCAAATGTTTGAATCGTGGCAGACAGGACGAAGATTAATAGCTTCTGTGCTTGTGATCGCTGAGCTGCAGCAAGTTCTGACCTTTGAATCACAAGTAAATATCACTTTCACTGGCAGGCTTTTACTTTTCACCTGACGGATGCTGTGCACCGAGTAAATGGAGAGTTTTAAAAACCAGTTAATTTATGATGCATATTATGTCTGTCTTATCAGATATTTATCTACGGAACAAAATGAAAATATAAGAAGAATATGAGGGGGAAGTATCTAAATATACAACAAATTAATGCAGAAATTAGAATTAATTTGAGTAAAATGTGGTTTTCAAACAAAGATTAATTACAGAAGATGTTATTTTTGCAGAACAGAACAGAATATTATGGGGAACTTTATCTTTAATTTGTTTATCTCATAATAATGTGTAGTTTTTGTCTTTTAAGCATTGTTTAAATGACAATTTCAGCTTCAGACACTGTGGAAAGAATACAGAAATGGGATTTTTTTGTGTGTAAGAAAATACTTTAAGGATAAATTTTACCTTTTTGGTTTGATTAAAAAAAGTATTTGGGGGTTTTATCGTTCAAAATGCTACTTGCATTTGCACACTTCAGGCCTGGAGATATACTTGCTTTACAACTTTTAAGTGTTTGCACGGCTGACTTGCGTATCTTGCATCCATTTGGAGCTTTGATCGTGCAGAAATACAGAGAGAATGAGTTCATAAACCTGGAAATAAGTGTGCATGATAGAGTTGTGAGTTTGTTTATCCATTAGCTAATATTAACTGGTTATCCCAACTGTTTATCCATTAGCTAAACCAAAGAAGGACACAAATTGACCACAAAAAAAGAAATAAATTGACCAAAAAAATATGTAAATTGACCACAAAAAAACAGACACAAATAACATGCACAGTGGCTTTTCAAAATAAACTATTTTGTGGTCTTTTTTGGTAATTTTACGTCAATTTTGGTCATTTTGTGGTCAATCTGTGGTCAATTTTGTCTTTTTTGGGGTAAAATTGTGCCTGTTTGGTCAATCTGCGTCTATTTTGGTCATTTTGTGTCTTTTTTTTGTCATTTTACATCTTTTTTCGTCAATTTGTGTCTTTTTTTGGTCATTTTGTGTCTTTTTTGTGGTGATTTGTGTCTTTTTTTGGTCATTTTACATTGATTTTTTTTGGTCAATTTGTGCCTTTTTTGGTAATCTTACATCTTTTTTTGGTCAATTTGTGTCTTTGATGTGTGTTTTTTATGTCCACCAACTCCTAAAAAATATCAGTCAAAGCAAAATTTGAAGCGAAATTTGTGGCATTAGAGAAAAAGTGAATTTGTGAGTTTCCATCAAATAAACAAAGCTGCAGTAACGTCCTTTGGTCAGCAGGGGGCAGTGTGATGTGGTGCTGTAGGCTAATCTGTCAACAAGAGAAGAAGAAGAAGAAGAAGAAGAAGAGCGAAAATGGAGTCTTCAGGAATTTTACATATTTTTTTTAATATTAACTAGTTATAATTAGCTGCTATTAGCTATTAGCTCAGCTTTTAACAGGTTATTTTCAACTAGTTTAGCTGTTTGTTTGTTTCCTTTAGTTAAATATCACATTTGTATCATTTACTTTTATCTCTCTGCTCTCTGCTAACTGGTTTCACATTATATTCACAGAAGATTCACATCATAACAGTTTGATGCTTTTATTCTCACAGTTTCTTTATTTTTAATTGGGTGCACGAGTCCACAACCTTTCTCCTCTCAGCAGCTGCAGCTTTGCCCCCCGAGGCTGAAAGTCGCATGTATCTATGTATTTCTGTCACATTGTCACAATAAATTATTTATTTGCATCTTCAGCTCATGTGCCCATTAAACCGAAGCTTAGAAACTCAGTCACTGAGCAGAAAAACAGGCTCGTGTTTGAAAAGATCTGCATCATTAACAAGATACTGCATTTAAAAATTGGTCAATCTGCGTCATTTTACATCTTTTTTCATCAATTTGTGTCTTTTTTGGTCATTTTGTGTCTTTTTTGTGGTGATTTGTGTCTTTTTTGTGGTGATTTGTGTCTTTTTGTGTTCATTTTGTGTCTTTTTTTTGTCATTTTACATCTTTTTTCATCAATTTGTGTCTTTTTTTGTCATTTTGTGTCTTTTTTGTAGTGATTTGTGACTTTTTTTTGTCA
This sequence comes from Centropristis striata, assembly GCF_030273125.1. Classification (NCBI taxonomy): domain Eukaryota; kingdom Metazoa; phylum Chordata; class Actinopteri; order Perciformes; family Serranidae; genus Centropristis; species Centropristis striata. The sequence continues at coordinate 780,551 of NC_081540.1, read as the reverse complement.
TTTTACATTTGTTTTTTTTGTCAAGTTGTGCCTTTTTGGTAATCTTACATCTTTTTTGGTCATTTTGTGTCTTTTTTTGTCAATTTGTGTCTTTTTTGGTCATTTTGTGTCCTTTTTGGTGAATTTAAGTCTTTTTTTGGTTAATTAAAGTCTTTTTCGGTCATTTAGTGTCTTTCTTTTGGTCAATTTGTGTCTTTTTTTGGTCATTTTGTGTCTTTTTTGTGGTGATTTGTGTCTTTTTTTGGGTCATTTTACATTTTTATTTTTATTTTTTGGTCAATTTGTGCCCTTTTTTGGTAATCTTACGTCTTTTTTTGTTCAATTTGTGTCTTTGATGTGTGTTTTTTATGTCCACCAACTCCTAAAAAATAATTTATAATTGATTTATTTGCATCTTCAGCTCATGTGCCCATTAAAGCGAGCCTTAGAAACTCAGTGACTGAGCATAGAAAAACAGGCTTGTGTTTTTAAAATATCTGCATCATTAACAAGATACTGCATTTATACACACATAATGGTCTTAAAATACAGATTTATACCCAAACTCTCCTGGAGAATTTGTCCACTTTGAATTGAGCTTCCTGTTAATGTGATGGGAGGAAATAAATCCTTGTTGTCTTAATTAGAGCTGCTGAGATGAAGCTGCTGAGGCCTGAAGCTCCATGTAAGCTTCTGGGAAAACTGTTAATTAGTGATAGCGAGAATCAAACTGTCTCCACAACATGAAAAACAGCTTTTTATATATATTTATGGATACATTTAGGATTTCTACCTGCGTCCCAAGACACAGAGCTGTTTTATCTCACATCTTATCTTCCTTTGATCACAAATTAATTATGCTAAATGCATTTTATTTCTTATTTCTCAACCTTTTTGGACCTGGAATCGTCCTTGGTTAACCACTTAACTTAGAGTGAATATAATAAAATATTTATATTGGTAATTTAACATATTTTCAGGTCAATTTGTGCCTTTTTTGGTAATTTTATGTCTTTTTTGTAATTTTCCGTCTTTTTTTCTGTCAATTTGACTTTTTTGGTCAATTTGTGTCTTTTTTTTGGTCAATTTGTGTCTTTTTTCATCTATTTTGGTCAATTTGTGGGTTTTCTGGGGTCATTTTATGTCTATTTTGGTCAATTTGTGCCTTTTTTGGTCATTTTAGGGGTTTTTTTTTGGTCAATTTATGTATTTTTTTGTAATTTTACGTCTTTTTTTCTGTCAACTTGACTTTTTTAGTCATTTTGTGTCTTTTTTTCATCTATTTTGGTCAATTTGGGGGTTTTCTGTGGTAATTTTATGTCTTTTTTGGGGTCATTTTACGTCTATTTTGGTCAATTTGTGCCTTTTTTGGTCATTTTAGGGTTTTTTTGGTCAATCTATGTATTTTTTTTGTAATTTTACATCTTTTTTGGTCAATTTGTGTATTGTTTTTGTCAATGTTGTGTATTTTTTTCATCTATTTTATCTCACATCTTATCTTCCTTTGAACACAAATTAATTATGCTAAACGCATTTTATTTGTTATTTCTCAACCTGTTTGGACCTGGAGTCGTCCTTGGTTAACCACTGGGAAAAGGTCATGCTTTGCTTTTTAATTTTCTCCAATGCTGAGTGAATATAATAAAATATTGATATTTATGGTGGCGGGAGGGTCATGCTCCCAGTTAGTGAGAAATATTTGCAGCTCGGGGAAGCGAGGGTCAACATTTATAACCAGTCTGAGGTTAGAAGATTACACAAAGCTTTTCACAGATTTTAATACTTAAATGTGCCTTTTTTATGACTATTCCACTTGTGGAAATTGGGTTTTTGCTGAGAAGATTAATACTGAAAGCAGTAGCAGACAGCTGCTCTGTGTATGTACAGCTTCTCATGTTCATCATGTCTATGGATTAAACTAATAACATCTCATTTCTTCATGTAGTTGAAAAGCTTTAGATGCATTTGGATGGAGCCTGTTTTCAGTTTGGATAAGCTAATTACCTCATGAGAGATGTGATAGTTGGATAAATCTCTAAACTGGAAAGTGAATAAAATATTTTTATTTCCCTCTGTCTCTCTGTCTCTCAATGAAGCCTGGAAAATGGTCAAAAATATAAAATAAAACCATGATCTCAACTTTTCAGAAACAGGCACAACTAGTTACATGCACAGTGGCTTTTCAAAATAAACTATTTTGTGGTCTTTTTTTGGTAATTTTACGTCAATTTTTGGGTAAAATTGTGCCTGTTTAGTCAATTTGTACCTTTTTTGTGATCATTTTACATCTTCTTTGGTCCTTTTGTGTCTTTTTTTGGTCAATTTGTGTCTTTTTTGATCATTTTGTGTCTTTTTTGTGGTGATTCTTGTCTTTTTTGGTAATTTTACATCTTTTTTTGGTCAATTTGTGCCTTTTTTGGTAATCTTACATCTTTTTTTGGTCATTTTGTGTCTTTTTTGTTGAATTTAAGTCTTTTTTTGGTCAATTTGTGTCTTTTTTGGTCATTTTGTATCTTTTTTGTGGTGATTTGTGTCTTTTTTTGGTCATTTTACTTTTTTTTTGGTCAATTTGTGCCTTTTTTGGTAATCTTACATCTTTTTTTGGTCAATTTGTGTCTTTGATGTGTGTTTTTTTTATGTCCACCAACTCCTTAAAAAATATCAGTCAAAGCAAAATTTAAAGCAAAATTTGTGGCATTAGAGAAAAAGTGAATTTGTGAGTTTCCATCAAATAAACAAAGCTGCAGTAACGTCCTTTGGTCAGCAGGGGGCAGTGTGATGTGGTGCTGTAGGCTAATCTGTCAACAAGAGAAGAAGAAGAAGAAGAAGAAGAGCGAAAATGGATTCTTCAGGAATTTTACATCTTTTTTTGGTCAGTTTGGAGAGAAATCTTCAGGAATGAGATTCAACACCAGAGGAAACAGCTGATCAGTTGTGAGTTAAATGTTTGATACGTCAGAACTTCATTAAAAAACACAGCTGGTGAGTTTTGGTTCCACATGGTCACAATCTGGGATTAGTTTGGTTTTGAGAAAACTTTCTGCTCTTTGTTTACATTAGACTCAAAGAAATCCTGGTGCTGGTGATAGGACCTCTTGGAAATATGGTCAATTTGTGTCTTTTTTTGGTCAATTTGTGTCTTTTTTTTTGTAATTTTCTGTCTTTTTTTGTCAATTTGCAACTTTTTTGGTAAATTTTGTGTATTTTTTTTCATCTGTTTTGGTCAATTTGTGGGTTTTCTGTGGTAATTTTGTCTTTTTTGGGTCATTTTACGTCTATTTTGGTCCAATTGTGTCTTTTTTGGTAATTTAACAAATTTTCTGGTCAATTTGTGCCTTTTTGGTCATTCTAGTTTTTTTTGGTCAATTTATGTATATTTTTTGTAATTTTACGTCTTTTTTTGTCAATTTGTGTATTTTTTTGTCAATTTTGTGTATTTTTTCATCTATTTTGGTCAATTTGTGGGTTTTCTATGGTAAGTTTGTCTTTTTTTGGGGTCATTTTACGTCTATTTTGGTCAATTTGTGTCCTTTTATGGTAATTTAACATCTTTTCTGGTCAATTTGTGCCTTTTTTGGTCATTTTAGGGTTTTTTTGGTCAATTTATGTCTTTTTTTTGTAATTTTACGTCTTTTTTGGTCAATTTGTGTATTTTTTTCATCTATTTTGGTCAATTTGTTGGTTTTCTATGGTAAGTTTGTCTTTTTTTGGGTCATTTTACATCTATTTTTGTCATTTTTTGTCTTTTTAGGTCAATTTGTCTTTTTGTGGTCATTTTATGTCCATTTTTGTAAATGTATGTATTTTTTTGGTAATTTATGCCTTTTTTTCGGTCAATTTATGTCTTTTTTTGGTCAATGTGTGTCTTTTTATGTCACTTTACATCCATTTTGGTACATTTATGTATTTTTTGGTAATTATACGTCTTGTTTGGTGGATTTGTGTGCTGAATTGATGGATGTACACTAGACTTTAATGAGTCCTGGTGATCAGGCCTCAGCAGCCTCAGTTTGAAAGTCTGAAACTCTAAACTAGTTTCCTGTCCAGCGGCTGGTGAAAACAGAACAGAAGCTCTTTGTCTTCTTCTGGCTCATTTCCTGTGATGAAGTTCCTCTCAGACCTTTAACATTGATTCATCAGGTCTGGTCACGTTTCCCTCTCACTCATCAATGAAGAACTGAGTTAATTTCTCTTTTTAAGTTCTTCTGTAGTGTTCTTGTACATTAGACGTGGACTCTAATGGTCTTTAGGAGCCGTGGGGAGTGGACTGGCTCATCTGGGAGCTAATTAATCTCTATTAAAACCTCATCCATCTCTCCCTCACCTGACCCACATCTCACTGGCAATTTGACGCTTCGCAACACAAACCACTGGAAACACGCCTGGAGAGAGAAGAGGAGGAGGAGGAGGAGGAGGAGATGGAGGAGTTTAAAGAGGAAACAGGGAATAGATGGAGGAGGAGAAAGGCTGATAATCTATCTGGTGACTGGTGGGAAGCTGCTTGAGAAGAATAGTCAAATAGTCCCTTAAGGACACAAATCCACCAAAGACGGCAGAAAATTACAAAAAACAAACATAAAATGACCAAAAAAGATGGTAATTGACCACAGCAATACTCAAATTTACAAAAAAAGACATAAATTGACCACAAAAAAGACACAAATTGACCACAAAAAAAGATATATATTGACCAAAAAAAAGACGTAAAATGACCAAAAAATATGTAAAATGACCAAAAAAGACATAAATTGACCACAAAAAGACACAAATTGACCACAAATAGATATAAATTGACCAAAAAAAGATATAAATTGACTAAAGAAAGACGTAAAATGACCAAAAAATATGTAAAACGACCAAAAAATATGTAAAATGACCAAAAAAGACACAAATTGACCAAAAAAAATATATAAATTGACCACAAAAAGACACAATTTGACCAAAAAAAGACGCAAAATGACCAAAAAAGACGTAAAATTACCAAAAAAGACACAATTTGACCAAAAAAAGAAGTAATATGTCCAAAAAAGACGTAAAATGACCAAAACAGACACAAATTGACCCAAAAAAAAGTCGTAAATTGACTACAAAAAGACACAAATTGACCAAAAAAGGACGTAAAATGACAAAAAAAGACACAAAATGGACTACAAAAAGACGTAAAATGACAAAAAGACATAAAATGACCAGAAAAGGACCCATATTTATGAAGCTTGTTTCTGCAGACCTCTCCCAGCAGGAAAGTTAATTTACTGAAGAACTTCAACTTCAGACTTATTCTGGTAAAGAAAGTGACTTCTTGTCTTCCCAAGTTTCTAAATGTAGCTTTAGATTGTGTGAGCAGAAGTCATTAGTGCGTCTCAGGAGTGGTTGTGTATCCAGGTCAGTAGGATCTGGATCTGGATCAGGATCTGGATTGAGTGGAGCGTCTCAGGATAAAAGCTTCTCACAAAGCTTTCTGTGTTGACAAGTTTGTAGAAAACGTGTGTTTCCTATTTCCTGTCTCCAGATTCCTGCTTTGGAAATATCCCTGTTTTCACATTTCGAGCCTGTTTGTTTGTGGCTCTGAGAGGATTGTGAAGCAGACAGAAAGTGGAGGAAGATGGAGGTGATATTATCAGAAGGAGAACCAGAGAGACAGAGAAGATAATAAATGAGAGAAGAGACAGGAAGCTGACAGGTTTGATGGTGAAGAAGAGAAACAGTCGGCCATTTTTCTCCTCCAGCAGCTTCTACTGTCACACACATTATCAGAGCTCCTCCTCCGTCTGTTCTCTCTCTGTTCCTCTTTAAACTCCTCCATCTTCCATCTGCACCTCCTGCAGAGCTCTCCTCCCCCCCCCCCCCCCCCCCCCACCCCCCCCCCCCTTTGGTCATTTTGTGTTCAATTTGTGTCTCTTCTGGTAAATTTGTTCCTTTTTTGGTCATTTTGTTTCTTTTTCTGGTCGATTTGTGCCTTTCTTGGTCATAATGCATCTTTTTTGTCATTTTTTTGTCTTCTTGTGGTCATTTTGTGTCTTTATGTGGCAAATGTGATCATTTTTTGGTCATTTTACTTCTTTTTGGGTCATTTTGCATCTTTTGCTATTTTTTTGTCTTTTTGTGGTCATTTTGTGTCTTTATGTGGCAAATGTGATCATTTTTTGGTCATTTTACTTCTTTTTGGGTCATTTTGCATCTTTTGCTATTTTTTTGTCTTTTTGTGGTCATTTTGTGTCTTTTTTGGGTCAATTTGTGTCTTTTTTTGGTCAATTTGTGTCTTTTTTTTGTCATTTTATGTCTTTTTTTGGACAACTGTGCTCTGTGTTGTTTATGTGAGTGTATGAATGTGTGTGTGTGGAGGAGGAATATTCTGTCTCCTCTAGAGGGACTGATCAAAGTTTTTAGTGATAATCAAACATCAGAAATGGATTGAACAGAGTTCTGTTAGTGAGGAGGAGGAGGAGGAGGAGGAGGAGGAGGAGGAGGAGGAGGAGGAGGAGGAGGAGGAGGAGGAGGAAGAGTTAACCATCAGGCTGAAGTCACATGGACCAAGGTCAAGTTTAACATTATATCTCATCTTCTTCCTCTCTATCGCTTCATTTAGAGACTCCAGGAGCTCCTCCTCCTCCAGGAGGTGATCCACAATCTAATTAGTGTGTGTGTGTGTGTGTGTGTGTGTGTGTGTGTGTGTGTGTGTGTGTGTGTGTGTGTGTGTGGTGGGGGGTCCTGGGGGCTGATGGGAGATAATCTCAGGACAATAACTGCTCCTGCTGGTTCTTTATGGTGTAATCAGTGTAACCTCGTCTGTCTGAGAGGAAGAAAAAACAACCTGGACACAAACATTTAGTTTGGATAAAAAACAACATCTCTATAGATATATATCTCTTTATCACCAGACAGACTCACAATTACCTCACCCTCAGCTCACACACTGCTCATTTTACAAATATTTTGGTCAATTTGTGTCTTTATTTGGTCATTTTACGCCTTTTTTTGGTCAATTTACGTCTTTTTGTGGTCATATTGTGTCTTTTTTGTGTCAATGTATGTCTTTTTTGGTAATTTTGTGTCTTTGTTGTGGTCAATTTGTGCCTTTTTGGGATCTATTTGTGTCTTTTTAGTCAATTTGGGCCTTTTAGTGGTCAATTTGTGTCTTTTTTTGTCAATTTGTGTTTTTTTGGGGTCAATTGTGCCTTTTTTGGTCAATTTGCATCATTTTTTGGTCATTTTATGTCTATTTTGGTAAATTTGTATATTTTTTTGGTCAATTTGTGTCTTTATTTGGTCATTTTATGTCTCTTTTGGTCGTTTTGTGTCTTTATTTGGTCAATTTGTGTCTTTTTTGGTAATTTTACATTCATTTTGATCATCTTATGTCTTTTTTTGGTAATTTTGTGTCTTTTTGTCATCAATTTACGTCTTTTTTTGGTCAATTTGTTTCCTTTTTTGGTCATTGTATGTCTCTTTTGGTCATTTTGTGGTCATATTGTGTCTTTTTTTTGGTAATTTTGTGTCTCTTCTTTTGGTCAATTTGGCCGTTTTTGTCATTTATGTCCATTTTTCCATTTTGATCATCTTATGTCTCTTTTGGTCATTTTGTGGTCATTTTGGTCAATTTGTGTCTCTTTTGGTCATTTTGTGGTCATATTGTGTCTTTTGGTCAATTTACGTCTTTTTTGGTAATTTTGTGTCTTTTTTGGTCAATTTGGGGTCAATTTATGTCATTTTCTGGTCAATTTGTGTCATTTTTTGGCCATTCTACATCTATTTTGTTCATTTTGTGCCTTTTTTGGTCAATTTGCGTAATTTTTTGGTCATTTTATGTCTATTTTGGTAAATTCGTATATATATTTTTGGTCAATTTATGTCCTTTTTGGGTAATTTTACGTCTATTTTGGTCAATTAGTGTCATATTTTGGTCATTTTACATCTCTGTTAGTCAATTTGTGTCTTTTTGTTGATCACTTTCTGCCTTTTTTGTTAACTCTACATCTTTTTGTGTTCAATTTGTGTCCTTTTTGGTCATGTCACGTCTATTTTGCTCATTTTGTGTCTTTTTGGGTCAATTTGTGTCCCTTTTTGGTCATTTGTGCCACATCATAGGTGGCTATAATAAGTGTAACCTCGTCTGTCTCTGAGGAAGTCAAACAACCAGGACACAAACATTTAGTTTGGCTGCATGGACACACACACACACACACACACACACACACACACACACTAAAACCCTGCTGGTTCACAGTGCTGCAGCCTGGAAAACATCCATCTCTCTCTCTCAGCAGACACCAGCTCACAGGTGAGTTATGTCACTGTCAGCTCAGAGCACACACACACACACACACACACACACACACCCAGCCATGACAGATCAGCTCTCCTGTCTGTGTAACAACAGTGTCAGCTGAGACGAGGATCCTCATGGATTCATTCTGTGACTCTCATGTTAGCGAGCTGCTTGATTTCATTTCACTCTTTGAGCTTTTTGTGGCAGAGATTCAGCAGAACAAAGTTCCTTTAATCCGGCAGGTTCTCATCTTTATGGTGGGCGTTGCAGAAACATGCACATGACCAAAAATATTGACACAAATTAAACAAAAAAAAGACAGTGACCAAAATAGATGTACATTAACCAAAAAAACTCAAACTGACCCCAAAAAAAAGAAGTAAAATGACCATTAAAAGCCACAAATTGACAACAAAAAGACATAAATTGGCCAAAAATAGACATAAATTGACCAAAAAAAGACACAAGATGACCACAAATAAACACAAAGTAATCTTGTCATTTAGCAAATTGATCAAAAAAAGATGTTAAGTGACCAATAAAGGCACAAAATGACCAAACAAAGATGTAAATTGACCAAAAATGACTTATAATGACCAAAGTAGACATAAAATGATCAAAATAGACACAAAATGTCCATGAAAAAGGCACAAAATATAAATAAAAAAAGACTTAAAATGACCGAAATTTGCAACCGAAATTTGCACAAATTGACCCCAAAAAGACACAAAATGACCAAAAAGACACAAAAAGACCACAAAAACACCTAAAATGACCAAAAAAGGCACAAATTGACTGACAAAAGAAACAAACTGACAAAAAAAATACACAAAATGACTAAAAAAAGACTAAAAATTACATAAATTGACCAAAAAAAGACAAATTGACCAAAAAAGACACAAAGTGACCATAAAATGACATAAAAAGGCCAAAAAAGGCAAATATTGACCACAAGACACAAATTGACTAACAAAATACATAAACTGACCAAAAAAAGATGTAAAGTGACCAAAAAAGACGCAAAATGACCAAAAAAAGACACAAATTGACCACAAAAAAGGACACAAATTCACCAAAAAAGACATAAAATGACCAAAGTAGACTTAAAACGATCAAAATAGGCACAAAATGTCCATAAAAAAAGACGTAAAATGACCAAAAAAAGACACAAAATGACCAAAAACTGATGCAAATTGACCAAAAAAAGTGACCATAAAATGACATAAAAAGGCAAATATTGACCACAAGACACAAATTGACTAAAAGAAAATCCATAAACTGATTAAAAAAAAGATGTAAAGTGACCAAAAAAGACGCAAAATGACCAAAAAAGACACAAATTCACCACAAATTCACCAAAAAAGACATAAAATGACCAAAGTAGACATAAAACGATCAAAATAGGCACAAAATGTCCATAAAAAAGACATAAAATGACCAAAAAAAGACACAAAATGACCAAAAAAAAAATGTAAAATAACCAAAAAGCAGGTTTTCATCATTTTTAGTGGGTGTCAGTCTGAAACTTAATGCACTTTGATCCCACAAGTTGTGTGACATGATTTCATTGTTTCGACATGTATTTCTTTTTATTTTCTCCATGCATGTTAATAGAGAATTAGCAGAACAGCAGCATCACTCTGTGTTTCCTCTTGTTTACATTCAGCTGGCTGACTAAACAGTGAAACAGAGCAGAATCTGTCTGTCTGTCACTAATTACTGCTGTAAACAGGCTCAGAGCAGTAATTACAGCCTGACAACAGGAGAAACATAAACACATGGTGGAACCACCGCCTTACATTATATCACAGGCATTTTGTTTGCTTTTTTTGGGTCATTTTACATCTTTTTGTGGTCAATTTACATCTTTTTTGGTCATTTTGCACCTTTTCTTGGTCAATGTGTGTCTTTTGTGGTAAATTTGTGCCTTTTTTGATCAATTTGTGCCTTTTTTTTTTCCAATTTGTGTCTTTTTTGGTCAATTTGTGCCATTTTTTGGTCATTTTTGTGTCTTTTGGAGTAAATTTGTGTCTTTTTTTTGGTCAATTTGTGCCATTTTTTGGTCAATTTGTGTCTTTTGTGGTCAATTTGTGTCTTTTTTGGTCAATTTGTGTAATTTTTTGGTCAATTTGTGACTTTTTTGTAATTTTTGGGTTTTTTTGTGGTCAATTTATATCTTTTTGTGGTCAACTTGTCTTTTTAGGTCAATTTGTGTCTTCTTTTGGTCATTTTGTGTCTTCTTTGGGTCATTTTACGTCTTTTTTGGGTCAATTAAGGTGATCTATATTAAGCTGTATTATTTCTTTGTTTTATAAATACTGTTTACATCCCTTGTGTTATTAAAAATACACATTTGTTAATGAAATGAATATAGATTTAATAGATTTACCACTAAATTTACTGTTATTTATTATGGCCAGCAGGCGGCGCTCAAACACCGCAGCCATTAGAATACCACAGAAGAAGAAGTCATTCGAGCAGCGGGAAACATATCGCCGGGAGACCGAATCTTTCATAACACCGGTGCTGAAAAGATGCCAGCAGAAACAGTTTTGTACCATTTTCGAAGCTGGAGATGTTCCGTTTTGTGTTTTGCTGCTTGGAAAAGGACTTTCTGGTGAGTTATGTTGTTGTTATAGTCTGGTTAAGCCGTTAAAACTAGCTGTTATTAGCCGTTAGCTGTCATTAGCCGTTAGCGCTAGCTGGCATTAGCCGTTAGCTGTATTTTTAATGTTTCAGGGCTTAAAAGAGTCACAAAATCAACTTGAGGGGAACAATAGTGCGATGAAGTTATCTATAAGTGTTACTTGTGTTGTCACATTAAAGTTATAATTAAATTAGTTAAGCCAGTGAACCCACAGGGGGGCTTTTAATTATCTACAGGTGTTACGGTTTAATTGGTGACCCTGTTAACTGAATGCCTCTGACTCCTTGTATTTGGCGACAGCGCCCCTACTGGACGGATGTGTAACTGCAACTAAATCAGCATCTTAAAATAATAAAAAGAGAGTAATTAATTAATCAGATTTAATATTTTTCAACCGTTTTACAGACGTAAACAGGGCCGAAACCTAATAATGGACAAAAATGCATCAAAAGAAGAAGAAAAAAAAAACACAAAGATACCAAAAATATGCTAATTGTCTATTCAGGGACATAAAACATCTAGAAAGAGATATAAATTACTAAACAAAGTTGACCTCTATTAAAAGGTCAAGTTTGTATTTTCAGAGTTAAATATTATTAAAACACTTAAAAAATGAGCTTTTGAGCGTTTCACAGCAGCAGGTTTTAATGCAGCTGTGCAGCTTTAGTTACTTTTCACGTCCAGATTTAACATGAAAAACATGATGCTTTTAAAGTGATTAGACATAAAATGACTATACAGAGACAAAAAATACATTAAAAGAAGAAAAAAAACTCCACAAAACTACCAAAAATGTGCAAATTGTCTATTCAGGGGCATAAAACAAGTATAAATAGATATAGATTACAAAAAAAGTTGCACAAAACTACCAAAAAAAACATAAAAATACAATAAAGTTGCACAAAACAGCTACAAATAGATGCAAGTTACAAAAAAGATGCACCAAATGTCCAAACCAAGCATTCATAAGATGCATTTTACGCAACTTTATTCTTCTACTCCACAAACTTTAGAGGTAAATATTGAACTTTTTACTTTAAAAGTTGCATGAAATGCATCTTGTGAATGCTTGGTTTGGACATTTGGTGCATCTTTTTTTGTAACTTGCATCTATTTGTAGCTGTTTTGTGCAACTTTATTGTATTTTTATGTATTTTTTTGGTAGTTTTGTGCAACTTTTTTTGTAATCTATATCTATTTCTAGTTGTTTTATGCCCCCGAATAGACAATTTGCACATTTTTGGTAGTTTTATGGAGTTTTTTTTCTTCTTTTGATGTATTTTTTGTCTCTGTATAGTCATTTTATGTCTAACCACTTTAAAAGCATCATGTTTTTCATGTTAAATCTCGACTTGAAAGGTAACTAAAGCTGCACAGCTGCATTAAAACCTGCTGCTGTGAAACGCTCAAAAGCTCATTTTTTAAGTGTCCTCTTAACTCAGAATAATATTAAACTCTGAAAATACAAACTTGACCTTTTAATAGAGTCAGAACAAACAGCGTGGAGCCTGAAAACACAGCGCTGCATGAACAGGGAGGATTTGTTTTCCATCAGGAGGTGATTGAATGTGATTTCAGCTGCAGCATTAAAAGTTGCTGAGGTTTCATGTGTTTCAGAGCCATAAACGTGGAATTAGAGCGGTCAGAGTAGAATAAATCCATAGTTGAAGATGTATCATTAACCCAGGGGGAAGAGAAACACCAGACTAATTTCATCCTTACTGATGACGGCCATTACCATTAAAGCTTTTCATTATCATAATCATTATTACAGCACCAATAACAGAGACTGTGGCCACAGGGAGGCCGAGGGCTGAATTACATATAACACCGTCTACAAAAACTCTGTTGTTATTCATTAATATCAGTGAGGAAGGACACAGTGTGAACACAGAATATCATGTTTCACAGCATGGGGCGCTATGATGGGTAATATGGCATGTTTTTAGATGGAAAAATGACAAAAAGAAGACACAAAATGACCAAAAATGGATGTAAAAATGACAGAAATAGACAACAATTGATGTAAAAATGACCAAAAAGGCACAAATCGACCAAAAATAGATGTTAAAATGACCAAAAAAATACACAAAATGACCAAAAATAGGTGTAAAAAATTACAGGAATAGACAAAAATTGATGTAAAAATGACAGAAATAGACAAAAATGTATGTAAAAATGACCAAAAAAGGCACAAATCGACCAAAAATAGATGTTAAAATGATCAAAAAAATACACAAAATGACCAAAAATAGATGTAAAAATGACAGAAAGACACAAAATGACCAAAAATAGATGTAAAAATAACAGAAATGGACAAAAAATTGTGTAAAAATGACCAAAAAAATACACAAAATGACCAAAAATAGATGTAAAAATGACAGAAATAGACAAATGTTTGTAAAAATGACCAAAAAAGGCACAAATCGACCAAAAACAGATGTAAAAATGACAGAAAAAGACAAAATGACCAAAATTAGATGTGAAAATACCAAAAAAAGGCACAAATTGACCAAAAAAACTTGTTCATTTTAATGCCTGCAATTAATAATAATTTTGGTGATTATCAAGAAAACCATGGAAAAGGTATTACATTTAACATTTTTGTAATTTGCATCTATTTGTAGCTGTTTTGTGCAACTTCATAGTATTTTTTGGTTGTTTTGTGCAACTTTTTGTGTAATTTATATCACTTAATAGTTGTTTTATGTCCCTGAATAGACAATTTGCTTATTTTTGGTAGTTTTGTGAGTTTTTTTTCTTCTTTCAAGCAGTCAGATAAATGCAGTGGAGTAAAAAGCACAATAATAATAATAATAATAATTTGATTTGGAGCTTCTGTATAGTAAATGTATAGTAAATGTCAGTGTGACAGGCTGCAGATGAGGTCTAACATGTATGGAAAAGGTCTTAAATGTAACATTATGATTCATGCAGACATGTTTTAATTTCATAGATAAGAGCTAATATTACTGGGACCTTTCAGGTGATGAGAGCTGATATTACTGGGACCTTTCAGGTGATGAGAGCACATGGAACATATGAACGAATCACATTATTTCATGAAAGAACTCCATTTCCTCTTTATATCCTGACGGTTACATTTCTAGTGATGGAGATAAAAATCACAATTATAGAAGAGAGACGTGAATTAGAAATGACCAGCTTTTCATATCTGAGCAGCTCCGTCTGCATTAAACCAGCTGTTCTCAACCTGGGGGTCCCGGCCCCAAATGGGGTCCCCAGATGATTTCTGGGGGTCGCCACATCATTTTGGAAGTGTTCATGTGTTGATGTGTTTTAGTCTTTCTGGTCATTTAATGTCTTTTTTTTGTCAATTTGTGTCTTTTTTTGTGTCATTTTGTCTTTTTGTTTCCTTGTTTTGGTCATTTTGTGTCTTTTTGTGTCTTTTTTTGGTCAATTTGTGTCTTTTTTTGGTCATTTTGTGTCTTTTTTTTGTGTCATTTTGTCTTTTTGTTTCCTTGTTTTGGTCATTTTGTGTCTTTTTTTGTCATTTTGTGTATTTTTTGGTCATTTTGTGTCTTTATTTAGTCATTTTGTGTCTTTTTTGGTCATTTTGTGTCTTTTTTTTAAGTCATTTTGTGCATTTTTTGGTCATTTTTAGTCATTTTGTGTCTTTTTTTGGTCATTTTGTGTCTTTTTTAGTCCTTTAGTCCAATATAAAATGTGATCAAACTGAAACTGGCCTCATGGAGTTTACAGCCAGAACTTTAGAGGTACATTTACAGTTTGTTTTCTAGTCTGGATGGAGTCAACAAGTCTGGATTATTTGGAGACTTTAGAGACTCCACAGGGTTAATAATCTGATGGGAGCTGATGTGAAGACGAGGCTGAGGATGAATCTGGTATCTGGCCTGAGATCAGATGTGGTCCTGGTCTCTGGGTCCTGGTCTCTGGGTCCTGGTCTCTGGCTGTGTGACCTTGGCTGCTGCTGCTGCTGTGTTTTAGATGTAGGAGGATCAGATGAATCTCCTGGTTCATTAGGAGAGTCTCTCTCTGCTGGTTATGAGCTCTGTGGAGCGCCGCTCTGCTGACCCCGGTGATAAGGAAAGACCCCGCTGGGATGAATAAAGCCTCCGTATTAAACTATATCATGGCTCCGTCTGCATTCATTGTTGGTGCAGCTGCAGCTCCTGGGACCACAGGGACCTCCTGGTTTAAATCAGAAATATGAGCCTGATGTTACCGCCTCATATTTATCATTTCACCTCCACAACAGCTCCACATATTCCCTCCTTCAAAGAGCCCACAGAACATTACTGCTGCTGCTCATTTTGAGTTTTTTTAGTCATTTTGTTTCCTTGTTTTGGTCATTTTGTGTCTTTTTTTTGGTCATTGTGTGTCTTTTTTGTCATTTTGTGTCTTTTTTTGGTCATTTTGTGTCTTTTTTTGGTCATTTTGTGTCTTTTTTTTTGTCATTTTGTGTCTTTTATTGGTCATTTTGTGTCTTTTTTTTTTTGTCATTTTGTGTCTTTTTTTGTCCATTTTGTGTCTTTTTTGGTCATTTTGTGTCTTTTTTTTAGTCATTTTGTTTCCTTGTTTTGGTCATTTTGTGTCTTTTTTTTTAGTCATTTTGTTTCCTTGTTTTGGTCATTTTGTGTCTTTTTTTTGTCATTTTGTGTCTTTTTTGGTCATTTAGTGTCTTTTTTTTTAGTCATTTTGTTTCCTTGTTTTGTCCATTTTGTGTCTTTTTTTGGTCACTTTGTGTCTTTTTTGGTCATTTAGTGTGGCTCAGCATTGATTGTTGATGCAGCTGCAGCTCCAGGGAGCAGAGGAACCTCCTTCCAGAGGAACCTCCTTCCTGTAACCTCCTGGTTTGTTAGCCGGCTGATATTTCTCCTTTCAGCTCCTCTTGGCCAGATATTCCCCTCGTAGCCCAGATAACATTAATGCTGCTGTGTAACTGGAACGCCGTCTGAAAGCTAATTCCCAATCAGATGCAGTGTGTGAACAGGCCCATTAGCCGGATTAGCAGATAGCTTTCCAGCTAACGAGGCAATGATTGACCTTCAGTGAACAACCTGCTGATTCTCTCTCAGCTCGTTGACTTCTGTTGCTCCACGCCGCCTCACTTCCACTTACTGAGCTGTGGAAGACTCACTGGGAACAATCAGCAAACCAACACATCAGGCTGCTGCTGCTGCCGGCCCTCACTATCAACACACTGTCTGCACAAACAGCTTTATTCTATAGATCTCTACAGGTTAGATCAGAAACAGCAGGTTTATTCTATAGATCTCTGCAGGTTAGATCAGCAGGATAATGAGGAGGAAGTGGAGATATTCTCCTGTTTATTCCACTGGCTTTGATAGGAGGCTCTACTGGGAAACCACCAGTATAAACCACTAAAGATAGACGCAATACCAGCTCACCAGACCATCACTATCTCCTCAGTATAGGACTCAAACATGCACCAACAGGTTCACATCATGTATTACAATAATATACAAAATGACTAGAAAAAGACACAAAATGACGGGAAAAAAAGACACAAAATGACACAAAATGACTAGAAAATGACACAAAAATGACCAAAAAAGACACAAAATGACTAAAAAATGACACAATATTACTAAAAAAAGACACAAAAAGACAAAAAAAAGACACAAAATGACAAAAAAGACACAAAATGACCAAAAAAGACGCAAAATGACCAAAAAAAGACACAAAATGACTAGAAAAAGACACAAAAATGACCAAAAAAGACGCAAAATGACTAAAAAGACACAAAAAGACACAAAATGACAAAAAAAGTCACAAAATGACTAGAAAAAATACACAAAAATGACCAAAAAAGACACAGAAGACACAATATGACAAAAAAAAAAAAATGACAAAAAAAGAAACAAAATGACCAAAAAAGACACAAGAAATACACAAAAACACATGAATTCAAAAATGGACAAAATAGTCCAAGACTCCATAGAGTTAAAAAGTCCGACCTGACAAAATAAATCCAACCAAGCAGCAACACTTTCTAAAGTTCAGTCCATCAACATTTTGTGCATCTTTTTTTGTAATTTGCATCTATTTGGAGCCGTTTTGTGCAACTTTGTAGTATTCATATGTATTTTTTTTGTTTGTCATTTTTTTGGACAATGTGTCTTTTTTTCAATTTTTTTGGGTCAATTTGTGTCTTTTTTTTTAGGTCATTTTGTGTCTTTTTGGTAAGTTTACATTTTTTGGGTCTTTTTTTGTCATCAAGAGACAATAAAAATACACAATCTGGACAAAATTCATGACGAATGCATGAACACAGACTTGACTATGAACACATGAAGCTTGCAAAGCTTAAAAACTTTAAGATTAAAGCTGTTTTTCTTTGACTTTCCTCATGATTTAGAACAGAAGCTAGTTCTGTAGTTTAAGGATTATTCTTCAACATTATATTTGCTGGACAGAAAGCAATAACAGAGTAAATCCGTCTCAGCAGAGGGACATTTCTGATCCAGTCAGTGGTTTTTTCTCTCTGTGGAACATATTGAATTGCAGCCAGAGAAACATTTTGTGAGGATTTTCTTCCTCCTACATGTTTAACCTGCAGCTGAAAGACTTCTCACCTGTTCTCTTCTCTCTCCGCGGACAGATGGTCAAATAGAGAACGGACACACACTAAATATGTTAAATTAAATACCTCAACACCATGAAATCACATCCATTCAACAAGGACCAACAGGTTATAAATCCAGAGAATAACAGTTTAACCCTCTGGAGGCCACCAAGGCGCCGCAGCACAACTTCTTCATGACGTCAGAATAAGACACAAAAATGACACAAAAAGAGACAAAATTACTAAAAAAGACACAAAGAGACAAAATGACTAGAAAAAAGACACAAAGAGACAAAATGTCTAGAAAAAAGACACAAAAAAAGACATAAAATGACTAGAAAAAAGACACAAAAAGACACAATGATTAGAAAAAGACACAAAATGACAAAAATAAGACACTAAGTGACTAAAAAAAAGACTAGAAAAAAAAAACAAAAAGACACAATGACCAAAAAGGACACAAAATGATCATAAAAGACACAAAATGACCAAAAAAAGAGACACAAATGACCGAAAATAGACACATAATGATCAAAAAAGACACATAATGACCAAAAAAAGACACAAAATGACCATAAAAGACACAAAATGACTAGAAAAAGACACAAAATGACTAGAAAAAAGACACAAAATGACTAGAAAAAAGACACAAAATGACCAAAAAAGTATAAATACCTCAACACGATGAATTCACATCCATTCAACAGGTATAAACTAGTTTACTTCAACACAACAGGATTTTAAAGGGAATTTAAGACCAAACTGGTATAAATGTGCAAAAAAAACAATGATAAAATATGTAAAATGACCAAAAAAGACACATAATGACCAAAAAAAGACACAAAATGACAGTAAACCAGCTCCCTAACAGCTCTGTGAATGAACTGTCTCCTCCGACAGGAATATTAACCTGCGTCCCTGCTGTCTAACGGGTGTTGTTGCCGTGGCGGCGGCAGCGTGGTCACAGTGCAGATGATGTCCCAGCCGCTCTATCTATCTATCTATCTATCTATCAGTCGGTGGTAATATGTGATCACAGCACACTGACCTCTGGGAAATGGAGTCTTTAATCACAACATCTCCAGAGCCAGACGCAGCGCTGCTACATTAGCATTCCTCAGATGAATCTAATCTGGCTGATTCATTCAGCGAGAGGACACGCTTTGACTTTGTGCCACGTCGTGTCAATGCGATTCTGATTGATGAAACCAGGCGCCGCGGGCGGAGACCAGAGAAACTGGCTGCTCGCCGTCTTTCTGTGATCTCAGGCCACAAAAACAAGCCAACACCAGCAAACACACACAATATTAGCACACACATTCCTTCTCTTCTGCTTCCAAACGCTGCTAATTGTAAATAAGAGTTGCTTTTTAAAGGGTTGCATGCTAATTTATCATTAAACTTTCATGCTGAAAAAAAAGAGAACCAAGTGTTAGTCGTTACGAGACGTAAAAGGACCAGAAAAGATGTACAATGGCCCAAAAAAGACACAAAATGACCAAATAAGATGTAAAATGAACAATAAAAAGACACAAAATGGCCAAAAAACATGTACAATGGCCAAAAAAAGACACAAATTGACCAAAAAAAGTAGTAAAATGACCAAAAAAGACATTAAATGACCAAAAAAGACCAATAAAAAGATGTAAAATGACAAAAAAAAGACACAAAATGACCAATAAAGGGACGTAAAATGACCAAAAAAGACGTAAAATGCACAATAAAAAGACACAAAATGATGTAAAATGACCAATAAAAAGACACAAAATGACCAAAAAAGACTAATAAAAAGACATCAAATGTAAAAAAAAAACCTATAATGACCGAAAAAGACATTAAATGACCAAAAAAGACATAATGACCAATAAAAAGACACAATTGATAATGATTTGGGTTATGATGAATGAAACCATGTTAAATGTCTAGATATCAGCTCTGAAATTAAACTCTTATCAGATATTTTTATTTGTCCAAATAAATGAACCTTTAGTTGTAACAGACATTAAAATGAAGAAGAAACTGAAGAAAACAAGGTGGTTTAATATTTTTATCCTGACTGTATATTCCAGATTTATTACTACATGATTTGTATTGTTGCATTTATGTAAGCAGAAGTTTTAATTGTGTAAAGATCGAACTCATCACTTTCATGAGGTTTAATTAAAAGAAAAGGTCTAATTCAGAGAGATGTAGCGGAGTAGAAAAGTTCAATATTTCCCTCTAAAGTTTGGGGAGAAATTTCTTCTTCTCTGCTTCCAAATGTTGCCAATTATAAATAACATTTTCATGCTAATTTCTCATGAAACTTTCATGCTAAAAAGCTCAATAAGAATATTAATGATGAGAGTAAAGTCAGAAAACTTGCAGGTGGATTATTGTTTGCTCCTCTAATAATTATTCAATAAAGCTGTCGGATAAATGTAGAAATGTAAAAAGTTCAACATTTACCTCGAAAGTTACATAAAATGCATCTTGTGAATGCTTGGTTTGAGCATTTGGTGCATCTTTTTGTGTAATTTGCATCCATTTGTAGCAGTTTTGTGCAACTTTATAGTATTTTTATGTATTTTTTTTGGTAGTTCTGTGCAACTTTATAGCATTTCTATGTATTTTTTGGTAGTTTTGTGCAACTTTTTCTTGTAATTTATATCTCTTAACTAGTTGTTTTATGTCCCTGAATAGACAATTTGCATATTTTTGGTAGTTTTGTGCAACTTTATAGTATTTTAATGTATTTTTTTGGTAGTTCTGTGCAACTTTATAGCATTTTTATGTATTTTTGGTAGTTTTGTGCAACTATATAATATTTTGATGTATTTTTTGGTAGTTTTGTGCAACTATATAGTATTCTTATGAATTTTTTTGGTAGTTTTGTGCAACTATATAGTATTTTTATGTATTTTTTTGGTAGTTTTGTGCAACTTTATAGCATTTTTATGTATTTTTTGCTAGTTCTGTGCAACTTTATAGTATTTGATGTATTTTTTAGTAGTTTTGTGCAACTTTATAGCATTTTAATGTATTTTTTGGGTAGTTTTGTGCAACTTTTTCTTGTAATTTATATCTCTAACTAGTTGTTTTATGTCCCTGAATAGACAATTTGCATATTTTTGGTAGTTTTGTGGATTTTTTTTTCTTCTTTTGATGTATTTTTTGTTTGTTTGTCTCTGTACAGTCATTTGACGTCTAATCACTTTAAATTTGGACCTGAAAATTAACTCAAGCTGTACATTTACTCAAGTTCTGCACTTAAGTACAATTTGGGTGTTCTTAACTGGAGTATTTCCATTTTATGTCAATTTATACAAAATAAAAATGCACAGAACTACCAAAAAAAACATAAAAATAGCAGCACCTGTGAGCTCAGGACGGAGAGTCAAGAGGCAGATTTAATATTGGTGTCGGAGGAGAGAATTCATTCAGTTCATCCCAGAGTTGTTAAGTAGCTGTTTTACTATCACGCTGCTTATTCATGCTTTGGTTTCTGTAAGTGAAGCAGCAGAAGGAGAGGCCGACAGCAGCTCTAAGCTCTGAAACGCTGCCATCCACTATTATCTTCACACAGCAGGAGGCCCTGAATGCATCATCCCAACATGTGTCTCAGTGGAAACATTCACAGCTGCTGCAGCTTTTAATGCCGCGCTGCTTTAATATGCTGCGACTGACGTTATTACAGGAATATCAGCTTAAAACGTGACTGACAGCTAACTGAGAAATACATTTCTGCTTTAGAAATAAACCCCTGGTTTTATTCTGTTGAGGATTTCCATTTTATGTTACTTTATACTTCTACTTTACTACATTTTAGTTGCACAAAACTACCAAAAAATACAACAAAGTTGCACAAAACAGCTACAAATCGAAGACACAAGAAAAGACGCAAATTGACCCCAAAATGACCAAAAAAGACACAAAATGACCAAAAAAGAAACAAAATTACCAAAAATACAAAAAATGACTAAAAAAAGACACAAAATTATCAAAAAAAGGAAACAAAATTACCAAAAAAGACACAAAATTACCAAAAAAGAAACAAAATGACAAAAAAAGACACAATGACTAAAAAAAGACACAAAATTACCCCAAAAAAAGACACAAATTGACCAAAAAAGACACAAAATTACCAAAAAAGACACAAAATGCCCAAAAGAGACACAAAATGACCAAAAAAAGGACACAAATTGACCAAAAAAGACTCAAAATGACCAAAAAAAGACACAAAATGACCAAAAAAAGACACAAAATGACTAAAAACAGAGAGACAAGCTTCATTAAACAGGCTCAGACACTTTAATAGATTTATTTAATTTCACCGTAAAGCATAAAAAACAACCATCCATAAAGCATCAAAGTTACAATCACATGGTATTAAAAACAAACAGGAATGCGTCTGATGAAGCCATTAAACTGAATTATCTAGAAGAATATATTCTACTGTACATAACATCATATTATTCTCTCTGTAAAAACATGAAAATGTGATCTTTTCATGCAACTTTTGGCAAGAAAGCTACAAGGAATATTTCTGGAACTGTTCTAGTTTACCAAAAGCTTTGATAAAATGATGTAAAATATGATAATAGATTTTCTATCTTACAGTCAGAATACAGTAAATAGTAACAATCTGTGCCAAATAAACTCTTGTGGTTCTGCAGAGCGAGTGACCATGAATATTCAGAAAACATGTTTTTTCTTCAGTTATGTTGCAAAAACAAGCCAACAGAACTTGGAAGCCAGCAAAGGGGAATTATTCTTCCTCCATTAAAGCTCCGAAAACATCAGAAAATGGTTTAATATGCACATTAACACTAACAGAGGACTGATTTGGTGCAGGAGACGAGTAAATGATGGGGTATAATTCTGAATACTGCTGCAAAAACTGCCAATATAACAAAAAAAACAACCTTAAAATACCCCAAAATCAAGTTTGACTCACAAAACCCCAAAATAAATACTGTAAGACTAAACAGGTGTATATTTCTTTCTTTAAATGGTATTTACAGGATCATCTCAATACATTAAAATATGATGTAAAGTCCATTTCCAGAAGTTAAAGTCAACCAAGTTTTGAGTCATTTGGATGCAACATTTCCATATTAAACAGACTTTTTAAATTTGGTCTTTTGTAATATTTTAATAATGTATATTTAAGACATAATCATTATAATTAGAATAAATTAAATTAAGTCGTAAGTTAAGTTTAATTTAAAAGCCGTAAAATGACAAAAAAGACACAAAATGAACAAAAAAGATGTAAAATTACAAAAAAGACATAAAATGACCAAAAAGACACAAATTGACCACAAAAGATGGGGGCCCCGGTGGTCACCAGTTAGCTGATGGGCGGTGGTCACCAGTTAGCTGATGGGGCCCCAGTGGTCACCAGTTAGCTGATGGGGGCCCCGGTGGTCACCAGTTAGCTGATGGGGGCCCCGTTGGTGGTCACCAGTTAGCTGATGGGGGCCCCGGTGGTCAGCAGTTAGCTGATGGGTGGTGGTACCAGTTAGCTGATGGGGGCCCCGGTGGACCAGTTAGCTGATGGGGGCCCTGGTGGTCACCATTTAGCTGATGGGTGGTGGTACCAGTTAGCTGATGGGGGCCCCGGTGGACCAGTTAGCTGATGGGGGCCCCGGTGGTGGTCACCAGTTAGCTGATGGGGGCCCTGGTGGTCACCAGTTAGCTGATGGGGGCCCTGGTGGTCACCAGTTAGCTGATGGGTGGTGGTACCAGTTAGCTGATGGGGGCCCCGGTGGTCACCAGTTAGCTGATGGGCGGTGGTCACCAGTTAGCTGATGGGGGCCCTGTTGTGTCTGTCAGTTAGCTGATGGGGGCCCCGGTGGTCACCAGTTAGCTGATGGGGGCCCTGGTGGTCACCAGTTAGCTGATGGGCGGTGGTCACCAGTTAGCTGATGGGGGCCCCGGTGGTCACCAGTTAGCTGATGGGGGCCCCTGTGGTACCAGTTAGCTGATGGGCGGTGGTGGTCACCAGTTAGCTGATGGGTGGTGGTCACCAGTTAGCTGATGGGGGCCCCGGTGGTCACCAGTTAGCTGATGGGGGCCCCGGTGGTACCAGTTAGCTGATGGTGCCCCGGTGGTCACCAGTTAGCTGATGGGCGGTGGTCACCAGTTAGCTGATGGGGGCCCCGGTGATCACCAGTTAGCTGATGGGGGCCCCGGTGGTGACCAGCTTGTAGTAGGCCCCCTTCAGGGCCATCAGCTGGTCGTGGGTCCCCTTCTCCATCAGGAAGCCGCGGGACATGACGGCGATGATGTCAGAGTTCTGGATGGTGGAGAGCCGGTGGGCGATCACGATGCAGGTGCGGCCCTCTCGGGCCTTATCCAGGGCCTCCTGCACCGTCTGCAGGGGCCACACACACACACACAAACACACACACACACACACACACACACACACACACACACAAACACACACACACCGTCAGGCTGGATTCATAACATGCATTTTATACAACCTGATAGCTTCTTTATTCAGGTTCCTACGGCTGCTTGAAATCCTTGAAAATGCTTGAATTTAAATGTATTTTCAAGGTTTAAAAAGTGCTTTTTGGATTTTGGATTCAGTGCTTGTAAATGCTTGAAACTCTTACTGTATTTCTCTTGCAATCTGACTATATCCATCTATACTATAGATAGATATTTGGTCATTTTTACATCTATTTTTGGTCATTTTTGCATCTATTTTGTAATTTTGTCTTTTTTAGTCATTTTTACATCTATTTTTGGTCATTTTGTGTCTTTTTTGGTCACTTTTACATCTATTTTTGGTCAGTTTGTTTCTATTTCGACAATTTTGTGTGATTTTTTTGGTCATTTTTGCATCTATTTTTATCATTTTGTGTCTTTTTTAGTCATTTTTGCATCTATTTTTGGTCATTTTGTGTTTTTCTGCTCCTCAGTGGCTTCATCTATTCAGGATTCATAACATGCATTTTATACAACCTGATAGCTTCTTTCTTCAGGTTCCTACGGCTGTTTGAAATACCTGAAAATGCTTGAATTTAAATGTATTTTCAAGGTTTAAAAAGTGCTTTTTGGATTTTGGATAAAGTGCTTGTAAATGCTTGAAATTCTTACTGTATTTCTCTTGCAATCTGACTATAGATGGATATTTGGTCATTTTTACATCATTTTGTGTCTTTTTTGGTCACTTTTACATATATTTTTGGTCATTTTGTTTCTATTTCGACAATTTTGTGTGATTTTTTTTTTTTGGGTCATTTTTGCATTTTATTTTTGTAATTTTGTGTATTTTTTGGTCACTTTTACATCTATTTTTGGTCAGGAGGAACAGTCTTCATTCCAGATAGGCTACTCATTATTTTTTTCATTGAACATCTGAAAGGAAGGTCGTTCCTCCTAAAAGTGTAACACCATCTCTGTTGGTTTGGTTCAGTGAAATTACACCTTTTAGTATATAAGTACTCATCTAAAACATGACACTTACAACAGGTGGAAGATACTGGAAAAGACTGAAAATTTACCTTGAAATTCCTTGAAAAATGCTTGAATTTGACCACTGCTAAAGTGTACGAACCCTGTTTATTATAAAGTATCAATAGTAAAAGTACTCGTGATGCAGAATGGACAGATTTTATGTTTTATATATTCAGCATATATTATTACATGATTTGTATTGTTGCATTTATGTAAGCAGCAAAGGTAAGGCTCATTTTAACTACTTAATATACTGTTATGAGGTTTAATTAAAAGAAAATGTCAAATCACTTAAAAATTGATCATGTTAAATGGTAAATCTCTGCCTAAAAGTAACTAAAGATGTCAGATAAATGTAGTGGAGTAAAAAGTTCAATATTTAATTCTAAATGTAGTGAAGTAGAATAATAAAGCTGCATAAAATGCATCTTGTGAATGCTTGGTTTGGACATCTTGTGCATGTTTTTTTGTAATTTGCATCTATTTGTAGCAGTTTTGTGCAACTTTATTGTATTTTTTGGTAGTTTTGTGCAACGTTTTATTGTAATTCATATCTCTATTTCAATACAAATCATGTTATAATTTATTTGCAAAATATAAAACGATCATTCTGCATGAGGAGTACTTTTACTTTTGATACTTTCGGTACATTATAAAGTATAAAAGCTTGTGCACAGCGTCTTAAAGAGTCTCTACTGGAGGGCTGAGATAATAATAGAGATGATGAATGATAATGATGTTAATGATAATAGTAATTAAGTGCGTGCCCTGGTTGCTCTCTGAGCCTGAAGAATATTATCCAGCAGCTGATATTGTGTCTATAAGCGTGTAGAGCAGGGGTGGGCAATTAATGTCCCCAAGGGGCCACATGACCAACACCACGAAGGTTGCAGGGGCCGGACCAAAACTCTGAACTAAATTCTGCTCAATATTAATGTAATCGCTTTATAAAATACAGTAAATTATCTGGTTTGAGCTGCTACTGATAGGAACACATGTTATGATAAGACTGTTAATGTAAATTTGTGTCCTTTTTTGCCATTTTGTGTCTTTTTGTCGTCAATTTGTGTCTTTTGTTGGTCATTTTGTGTCTTTTCGGACAATTTGTGTCTTTTTTTTCTGACATTTTGAGTCTTTTTTTTTGGTCATTTTGCGTCTTTTTTGCCTTTTTTGTGTCTTTTTTCAGACAATTTGTGTCTTTTTGTCTTCAATTTGTGTCTTTTGTTGGTCATTTTGTGTCTGTTTGTACATTTTCAAGGTGTTTTACAATGAGTGCGTAGTAATTCATATAAAGTTGATATAAAATATGAAAAAGGCTTCTATAGTGGCAGCTGACAGGACACAAGGTTTGTTAAAGATTATTTATTCTGTCATATATATTAGTGGCTATATTTGTTGTCTTAACTATAGTAAAAGTGCTCGTTAGCTCTAGTGCTAATGATAATGTTTGCGATTTTTTTCAAAATAAAAGCACAATTTGTGTCTTTATTTTGGTCATTTTGTGTCTTTTTCAGTCAATTTGTGGCTTTTTGTGGAAGAGAAAATAGAGAGAAGTCTTCAGGAATTTTATGTGGATTTTTTGTAATTTTGTCTTTTGTGGTCATTTTATATCTTTTATGGTCAATTTGCGACTTTCTGTGTAATTTTGCGTCTTTTTTTGGTCAATTTGCGACTTTTTGTGTCCTTTTGCGTCTTTTTTGTTGTTTTGAGTCATTTTTCGGACTATTTGTGTCTTTTTTTCTGACAATTTGTGTCTTTTTTGCCATTTTGTGTCTTTTTTCGGACAATTTTGTGTCTTTTTTCAGACAATTTGTGTTTTTTTGTCGTCAATTTGTGTTTTTTTGTCGTCAATTTGTGTCTTTTTGTCGTCAATTTGTGTCTTTTGTTGGTCATTTTGTATCTTTTTTTGGTCAATTAGTGTCTTTTATTTTTTGTCAATTAGTGTCTTTATTTTGGTCATTTTGTGTCTTTTTCAGTCAATTTGTGGCTTTTTGTGGAAGAGAAAATAGAGAGAAGTCTTCAGGAATTTTATGTGGTTTCTAATTTCTAATTTCTGGGTAACCTCACCAATGCCCAGCTCTGGGTCAGAGTGTAATGCAGCGTGTACCTTCTCGCTCTCGGTGTCCAGGGCGGACGTGGCCTCGTCCAGCAGCAGGATCTTGGGGTCGCGGATGATCGCCCTGGCGATGGCGATGCGCTGCTTCTGGCCGCGGGACAGCTGGGAGCCCTGGGCGCCCACGTTGGTCTCGTATTTCTGACGCAGGAAGGAGAAACCACAGTGAGTCACGTCTGATCAGTCTCTAACTTCATGTTCTGTCATAATAAACCTGGAGAACATCATGAGGACACATTCTGAGTCTCAGAGAGGTTAATATCTCTACAGGAGCAGCTCAAAACATCAGAATATGATGGAAAATCATTTTACACTAGACCAACCAAGGACTGAGTGCATGTAGATGGACACAATGACAGAAAGAGATCAAATAGGGACAAGTCTTACAGGTTTTTGTGGTCATTTTCCGTCTTTTTTGTTATTTTGGGCAATTTGTGTCTTTTTTTCTGACAATTTGTGTCTTTTGTTGCCATTTTGAGTCTTTTTTTTGGTCATTTTGTGTCTTTTTTCGGACTATTTGTGTCTTTTTTTCTGACAATTTCTTTTTTGCCATTTTGTGTCTTTTTTCTGACAATTTGTCTTTTTTGCCATTTTCAGTCTTTTTTTGGCCATTTTGTGTCTTTTTGTCGTCAATTTGAGTCTTTTTTTCTGACAATTTGTGTCTTTTTTTTGCCATTTTGTCTTTTTTTTTGTCAATTTGTGTCTTTGTCGTCAATTTGTGTCTTGTTGGTCATTTTGTGTCTTTTTTTGGCCATTTTGTGTCTTTTTGTCGTCAACTTGTGTCTTTTTGTCGTCAACTTGTGTCTTTTTGTCGTCAATTTATGTCTTTTTTTCTGACAATTTGTGTCTTTTTTTTTGCCATTTCGTCTTTTTTTTGTCAATTCGTGTCTTTGTCGTCAATTTGTGTCTTGTTGGTCATTTTGCGTCTTTATTTGTAAATTTGTGTCTTTTGTTGGTCATTTTCTGTCTTTTTCAGTCAATTTGTGGCTCTTTGTGAAAGAGAAAATAGAGAGAAGTCTTCAGGAATTTTATGTGGGTTTTTTGTAATTTTGTCTTTTGTGGTCATTTTATATCTTTTATGGTCAATTTGCGACTTTTTGTGTCCTTTTGTGTCTTCTTTTGGTCATTTCTTTTAAACTGAATTACTGACATGAATAAACTTTCTATGATATTCTAAAACGCAGCACTAATAAATCTGTATTGAAGCTGATTTTGCGTTGACCTAAAAGTCTGAGATTTCATGCTTCATCATGCAAGATGACAAGCAAACAACTTCAGATCAGAGTTCAGACTCTCAGCTCTCGACTGAGCAGTTTTTAGTTGAGAATGTTTATTTTTATCAGGTCTCTCTTTGGAAAAGACACCATTTAAACTGTTTTTTAAACTTATATTTATTAATAACTCTTCCTCCTCCTCCGTCCCCTGAGACAGTGTGTCAGATCGTCCCGAGGCTAAACGCTGCTCTAACAGACAAAGTTTACACAAACTCCTACCAAACTATTTAACAGAACCGTATCAAGCCTGTTCCTTCATGTCACCTTTTAAAACTCCAATTATCTCTGAGGGACGAGCACGTCTAGACCAGGGAGGGGCAACGGGAGGCCCGGGGGCCACATACGGCCCTCACTTTAAGAAAATGAACCAAAAAAGACACAAAATGAACAAAAAAAGACACAAAATGAACAAAAAAAGACACAAAATGAACAAAAAGACACAAAATGAACAAAAAAAGACTCAAAATGAACAAAAAAAGACAAAATGAACAAAAAAAGACACAAAATGAACAAAAAAGACACAAAATGAACAAAAAAAGACAATAAATGAACAAAAAAAACACAAAATTACCAAAAAAGACACTAAATGAACAAAAAAAGACACTAAATGAACAAAAAAAGACACAAAATGAACAAAAAAGACACCAAATGAACAAAAAAATACACAAATTACTTTTTGTATCTTTTTTGGTAATTTTTGTGTCTGTTGTCTTTTTTAGTTATTTTGTGTCTTTTTTTAGTTATTTTGTGTCTTTTTTGTCATTTTGACCAAAAAAGACACAAAATGACAAGAAAGACACAAACTGAACAAAAAAGACACAAAATGAACAGAAAAATTACCTTTTTTAAATTGTCTTTTTTTTGGTAATTCTGTGTCTGTTGTGTCTTTTTTTGTCTTGTGTCTTTTTTAGTCATTTTGTGTCTTCTTGTGGGTTTTTTTTGGTTATTCTGTCTTCTGATTTTGTGTCTTTTTTTGGCCATTTTGTGTCTTTTTGTGTCTTTATTTGGTCTGCTTTGTTTTTCCGTCTGGATGTGCTGAAGAAGCCATGTTTTTTGGGGCTGTTGCAGCCTCCAGAGGGTTAAAGTCTAGTTGAGTGTAGTTTCCTCCTGATTGGCAGCAGCTTTACACCTCCACTGATGAAGGAAAGTCACCTGGCGAGCTCTGAATCAGTCTAACAGCAGCTCAGAATGAATCAAAACCTCCAGAACTCTGAGATTCTCAGACCTCCGTCACTGCTCACACGTCTTCATCTCACTGCTGATTTAAAACAGCATTTCATTACTAAAAAACCTCTCTCACAATAAATGCTACAATCATTTTTTGGGATCTTGTTTGATGCTAAGTTGTGCTAAATTTCTGCTGATCAGATGATAAATTAGTCGTAAGGAACATCCATAATTCATATTTAAAGCATTATCAGCTCTAAAAATCCAGTCTGATGGTTCTATTCTCTGCTAACAATCAGTAAACTCCAATAAAAACCTTTTAATCAGCTCTGATTGCACTCAGTACTTGATAGATAATATTGTGGTGATTGTGAAAAAAGACTCAAAATGAACAAAAAAAGACACAAAATGAACAAAAAAGACTCAAAATGAACAAAAAAAGACACAAAATGAACAAAAAAAGACACAAAATGAACAAAAAAGACACAAAATGAACAAAAAAGACACAAAATGAACAAAAAAGACTCAAAATGAACAAAATGAACAAAAAAAGACACAAAATGAACAAAATGACCCAAAAAGACACAAAATGAACAAAAAAGACACAAAATGAACAAAAAAAGACACAAAATGAACAAAAAAGACACAAAATGAACAAAAAAAAAGACTCAAAATGAACAAAAAAAGACACAAGTTACCTTTTTTGTTCCAACCTTTAAGTTGTCTTTTTTGGTCATTTTTGCCTTTTTGTGTATTTTTTGGTCGTTTTTGTGCCTTTTTGTGTCTTATTTGTGTCTTTTTTAGTCATTTTGTGTCTTTTTTAGTCATTTTGTGTCTTTTTTTTGTCATTTTGTGTCATTATTAATTATTTTCTGAAAGAAACATTTTGAATCTTTCTCCAGCTGTTTTAATATCTAGTCATTTTATGTCTTTTTATGCTCATATTACGTCTTTCTTAGTCATTTTACATCTTTTTTGGTCATATTACATTTTTTTTGGTCATATTACATTTTTTTGGGTTATTTTTAGTCTTTTTTAGTGAGTTTCCAGCCTCAGCTGCTCTCTCAAACACCCGATATAAAACCCGTACGGTTACCTCTGGCAGCGACATGACGAAGTCGTGCAGCTGGGCCTTCTTGGCGGCGGAGATGACGTCGTTCATGCTGATCTCCCGTGAGTTGTCTCCGTACCTGATGTTGTCCTGGATGCTGCAGTCGAACAGGACGGGCTCCTGGGACACGATGCCGATCTTAGAGCGCAGGAAGGACACGCTGACCCCGGTGGAGGCGTGGCCGTCGATCAGCTGAAACCATTCATTTAACCGTCAGGACAATCAGGAAACCATTAACCATTAGGACAATAGGGCAAGGCAATATAATAATACAATCCACTTCATGAGCTATCATAACATTTCTCTGCTCAGCAGAGAATCTTTGTTTGGCATTTTACGTCTTTTGGACATTTAACGTCTATTTTTGCTCATTATGTCTTTCTTTTTTTAATTTTACGTCTTGTTTGCTCATATTAGGTCTTTCTTTTGGTCATTTTACGTCTTTTTTGGTCATTTTACGTCTCTTTTAGTCATTTGACGTCCTTTTTTTGCTCATATTACGTCTTTTTTTAGTCATTGTACGTCTTTTTTTAGTCATTTTACGTCTTTTTTGCTCATATTACGTCTTTTTTTGGTCGTTTTACGTCTTTTTTTAGTCATTTTACGTCTTTTTGGTCATATTACATTTACATTTAGTCATTTAGCAGACGCTTTTATCCAAAGCGACTTACAGGAAGAGTAAAAGCAAACAATCAAGGTATAGTGCAATAAGAGCTATTAGTGCTAGTGACAATCAAACTTTGAGGAGTAGACTTATATTTGAGGAGTAGACTTATATATATTACGTCTTTTTTGGTCATATTACGTCTTTTGTGGTCATATTACGTCTTTTTTTAGTCATTTAACGTCTATTTTTGCTCATGTCTTTTTTTTTTTGTAATTTTACGTCTTTTTTTGGGTCATATTACGTCTTTCTTTTGGTGATTTTACATCTTTTTTGGTCATATTACGTCTTTTTTGGTCATATTACGTCCTTTTTTTTAGTCATTTTACGTCATTTTTTGTCATTTTGCGTCTTTTTTGCTCATATTACGTCTTTTATTAGTCATTTAACGTCTATTTTTGCTCATTATGTCTTTTTTTAGTAATTTTACATCTTTTTTGCTCATATTACGTCTTTTTTTGGTCGTTTTCCGTCTTTTTTTAGTAATTTTACATCTTTTTTGCTCATATTACCAGACGGTGACCCCGGTGGAGTGGTGGCCATGGATCAGCTGCAGCAGGACATTGATTTAACCATTAGGACGAGGCAATATAATAAGCAACGAGTGGAAATACAATCCACTTAATGAGCTATCATAACACCATCTCTGTGTGATTTCTCTGCTCGGCAGGCAGAGGTGACGCTGTCCTTTTTAAATCAGACACAGAACCAGGCCGTCCTCTTTCCAAACCACTTCCAGATCAATTATCCCGTTTGGATGTTGGCTCCAGTCCCTCGCTGGCTCAGAGCTGGAGGCCTTTCCACTTTCTTCTCTTTCTTTTTATTACACAAAGCTCAAAGTCAGCAGAAACGTCTGACTGACTCAGTGATTGAAGTATTCCTCATATCTCTCAATGTCCAACAATTAGTCTTTGACTTTGATTTTACTTTGTACGCTGACACTCCAGGTACAACTGAGCCTCAGGAGAGAGTGACTGGAA
Organism: Centropristis striata; assembly: GCF_030273125.1. Taxonomy (NCBI): domain Eukaryota; kingdom Metazoa; phylum Chordata; class Actinopteri; order Perciformes; family Serranidae; genus Centropristis; species Centropristis striata. The sequence continues at coordinate 748,324 of NC_081540.1, read as the reverse complement.
TATATTTATATATATATATATATATATATATATATATATATATATATATATATTATATATATACACAGTCACCCTTGTTTTCTTCAGTTTCTTGTTCATTTTAATGTCTGGTTCAACTAAAGGTTCATTTGTTTGGACAAATATAATAACAACAAAAATAGCTGATAAGAGTTTAATTTAAGAGCTGATATTTAGACATTTAACATGGTTTTATTGATTATTTTGTCTATTATCAAAAATGTTTCTATGATTGTAGATGTAAGAATGACCAAAAATAAATGGAAAAATAACTAAAAAGACGGAAACATAACTAAAAAGACACAAAATGACCAAAAATAGATGGATACATAACTAAAAAAAGACACAAAATGACTAAAAGACCAAAAATTGATGTAAAAATGACACAAAATGTCAAAAAACAGATGGAAAAATAACTAAAAAAGACACAAAATGACAAAAAATAGATGTAAAAATGACAAAACACAGATGGAAAAATAACTAAAAAAGACACAAAATGACAAAAAGATACAAAATGACAAAAAACAGATTTAAAAATAACTAAAAAAAGACACAAAATGACAAAAAATAGATGTCAAAATGACACAAAATGACAAAAGACTGATTTAAAAATAACTAAAAAAGACACAAAATGACAAAAAACAGATGTAAAAAATAACTAAAAAAGACACAAAATGATCAAAATAGAAACAAATTGACCATAATGGATGTAAAAATGAGTAAACAAAGACACAAAATGACACAAAATACAGTCATGGAAAAAATATTAGACCCCTCTCTTGACATTTTCCACAGTTTTCTTGATAATAACCAAACTCATGATCAATAAAACCATGTTAAATGTCTAGATATCAGCTCTTATATTAAACTCTAATCAGATATTTTTGTTGTTATTATTATATTTGTCCAAACAAATGAACCTTTAGTTAAACCTCAGACTCTCAGCTCTCTACTCAGCAGTTTCTAGTTGAGAATGTTTATTTTTATCAGGTCTTTCTTGGAAAAGACACCATCTAGATTGAGTGATTAAATAAAGATTAAAAAATGAATAATAGACTAAAACATTTACATTTAAGTTGAGAGAATTTTGTGCTTCGTCATGCAAAATGACAAGCAAACAACTTTTAAAATGCTTGTTTTCTAACTGGAGTCCTGGATGATCAGAGCTGCTGCTAATTCAGCAGTATAAACCACAAAATAACACATTTTATTGTGCTTTCATTGCATTAAACGGGTCAAAAGGACGCCGAAATAACTGCATCGTGATGCAAGCAAATTAGTCTGAATGTCTGCTTTGTCTGTCTGCAGGACGACGAGCAAACAATATTTAAAATGTTTGTTTTTTAGTGGAGTTCAGGTCGATCAGACCTCAGACTCTCAGCTCTCTGCTGAGCAGTTTTTAGTTGAGAATGTTTATTTTTATCAGGTCTTTCTTTGGAAAAGACACCATTTAAACTGAGTGATTAAATAAAGATTAAAAAGATGAATAAATCTACATTTAAGATGATTTTGCATTGACTTAAAAGTCTGAGATTTCTTGCTTTATCATGCAAAATGACAAGCAAACAACTCTTAAAGATGCTTGTTTTCTAACTGGAGTCCTGGATGATCAGAGCTGCAGTATAAACCACAAAATAACTGATTTTATTGTGATTTAATTGCAGTAAATGGGTCAAAGGTTGCAGAAATTAGTCTGAATTTCTGCTTTGTCAGGTCTGTCTGCAAGACGACAAGCAAACAATATTTAAAATGTTTGTTTTTTGGGTGGAGTTCAGATCGATCAGACTAATAATAGACTAATAAATCTACATTTAAGCTGATTTTGCATTGACTTAAAAGTCTGAGATTTCATGCAAACAACTTTTAAAGATGCTTGTTTTCTAACTGGAGTCCTGGATGATCAGAGCTCTGCTGACTGCTGCTAATACAGCAGGATGAACCACAAAATAACTGATTTTATTGTGATTTAATTGCCGTAAACGGGTCAAAAGGACAAGCAAACAATATTTAAAATGTTTGTTTTTTTGAGTGGAGTTCAGATCGATCAGACCTCAGACTCTCAGCTCTCTACTGAGCAGTTTTTAGTTGAGAATGTTTATTTTCCTCAGGAAAAGAAACCATCTAGATTGACTGATTAAATAAAGATTAAAAAATGAATAATAGACTAAAACATTTACGTTTAAGTTGAGAGGATTTTGTGCTTCATCATGCAAAATGACAAGCAAACAACTCTTAAAGATGCTTGTTTTCTAACTGGAGTCCTGGATGATCAGAGCTGCTGCTAATTCAGCAGGATAAACCACAAAATAACACATTTTATTGTGATTTAATTGCCGTAAACGGGTCAAAAGGACAAGCAAACAATATTTAAAATGTTTGTTTTTTCCAGTGGAGTTCAGATCGATCAGATGGATCAGACTCTCAGCTCTCTGCTGAGCAGTTTTTAGTTGAGAATGTTTATTTTCATCAGGTCTCTCTTGGAAGAGACCCCATCTAGATTGAGTGATTAAATAAAGATTAAAAAGATGAATAATAGACTAAAACATTTACATTTAAGTTGAGAGAATTTTGTGCTTCATCATGCAAAATGACAAGCAAACAATTAAAATGTTGTTTTTTCACTGGAGTTCAGATGGATCAGACCTCAGATTTAGAAAAAGATGAATAATAGACTAATAAATCTACATTTAAGCTGATTTTGCATTGACTTAAAAGTCTGAGATTTCATGCAAACAACTCTTAAAAAAGCTTGTTTTCTAACTGAAGTCACCATTTAGATTGAGTGATTAAATAAAGATTAAAAAATGAATAATAGACTAAAACATTTACATTTAAGTTGAGAGGATTTTGTGCTTCATCATGCAAAATGACAAGCAAACAACTTTTAAAGATGCTTGTTTTCTAACTGGAGTCCTGGATGATCAGAGCTGCTGCTAATTCAGCAGGATGAACCACAAAATAACACATTTTATTGTGCTTTAATTGCATTAAATGGGTCAAAGTTAGCAGAAATGAGTCTGCATTTCTGCTTTGTCAGGTCTGTCTGCAGGACAACAAGCAAACAATATTTAAAATGTTTGTTTTTTGAGTGGAGTTCAGATCGATCAGACCTGGGAAAGACACCACAAATCTACATTTAAGCTGATTTTGCATTGACTTAAAAGTCTGAGATTTCATGCAAACAACTCTTAAAGATGCTTGTTTTCTAACTGGAGTCCTGGATGATCAGAGCTCTGCTGACTGCTGCTAATACAGCAGTTTTATTGTGATTTAATTGCCGTAAACGGGTCAAAAGGACAAGCAAACTATATTTAAATGTTAGTTTTTTCCAGTGGAGTTCAGATGGATCAGACTCTCAGCTCTCTGCTGAGCAGTTTTTAGTTGAGAATGTTTATTTTTCTCAGGTCCCTCTTGGAGAAGACATAATCTAGATTGAATGAAGATTAAAAAGATGACTAATGGCCCTTCCAGTGTGTGTACGTGTCAGTATTTTGCAGTATTCGGTCCTCACCACGGTGCCGTGGTCGGGATCATAGAACCTCTCCAGCAGCTGGACGCTGGTGCTCTTCCCACAGCCGCTGCTGCCCACGAAGGCCAGCGTCTGGCCGGGCTTCACCGACACATTCAGCCCGTTCAGGACCTGGATGTCCGGCCGGGTCGGGTAGGTGAACTTACAGTCGATGAACTCGATGTTCCCCTGGAAGTTCTCCTGCAAACACACAGTGGGAGGGAGGAACAGAGAACCAGAGGAACAGAGGAACAGGAGGTCAGAGCAGCTGGTGTTAGGCTGCCACCTCCTGGACCATCCAGCTAGTGAAGAGTTTTATTCTATTTCATTTCCTTTCAAGGGTTTTTTTTTATGATCTAAAATGATTCATGTATTTAAAGGGGCTCTTTACCAATAAAGACACAAAAAAGGCACAAAATGAAATAAAAAGACACAAAATGACCAAAAACGACACAAAATCAGAAGACATAATAACAAAAAAAAAACCCACAAGAAGACACAAAATGACATAAAAGACACAAAATGACAAAAAAAGACACATCAGACACAAAAAGATATCAAATTACCAACAAAAAACACAAAAAGAGCAAAGAAATACACAAAATAACCAAAAAGACACAATTGCCAACAAAAAACAAAAAGACAAAAAAAAAACAAAGACACAAGAAAGACACGAAATGATTAAAAAGAGACACAAAAATTACCAACAAAAAAACACAAAAAGACAAACAATAAAGACACAAAAAAGACACAAAATTACCAATAAAGACACAAAAAGACACAAAATGATTAAAAAAGACACAAAATTACCAGCAAAAAAGACAAAAAGACAAACAATAAAGACACAAAAAAGACACAAAATTACCAATAAAGACACAAAAAGACACAAAATGATTTAAAAAGACACAAAATAACCAATAAAGACACAAAAAAGGCACAAACTGACATAAACAGACACAAAATTATTAAAAAAAGACACCAAATTACCAACATAAACACAAAAAGACCAAAAAAATACACAAAATAACCAAAAAGACACAAAGTTGCCAACAAAGACACACAAAAACGGCACAAACTGACATAAACAAACACAAAATGATTTTAAAAAGACACAAAATTACCAACAAAAAACACAATGATTAAAAAAAATACACTAAATAACCAAAAAGACACAATTGCAAACAAAAAGCCCATTTCCTTTGGAGGGGTTTATGATCTAAACTGCCTCGTGTCTTTAAAGGAGCTCTGTGTGCAGCATATTCTTCTTTCTATCGGCTGTAAAACATGATAAAAGCACGAACAATCCTCCATCTACATATCTCTCTTTCATGGCTGATGTAAAATTAATGAGCAAGGCAATAAAAGAATAATAAATCAGAGTTTTTTCATCTGGATTCCTTTCTGAATCCATCATACAGCAGCTTCTTTTCCTCTAGCATGCAGCATCATGCAGCCCAACGTACCCATTTATCTCCCTTGTCGCTGTAGACGCTGATGAGAGGGACGCGGTCCAGCAGCTGGAAGAACCGCGCTGCAGAGATCTTGGCCTTGGCGTAGTCCGGCGTGTACGAGGACGCTCTGCCCAGCGCCGTGCCGCTCGTCACGATGGCCGAGATCACCCTGAAAACAAAAAAACACCGAGTGAGTTATCCTTCTGGTTTTATCTCCGCCTGCAGGAACTGGGCTTTAGAACAGGATAGGAGGGTTTCATTCCACAAAAAGAGACACAAATGGTTAAAAAAAAGACACAAAATTACCAATAGAGACAAAAAGGCACAAAATTATTAAAAAAGACACAAAATGACCAATAAAGACACAAAATGATTAAAAAAGACACAAAATTACCAATAAAGGCACATAAGAAAGATACAAGATTACCAATAAAGACACAAAATGATTAAAAAAGATACAAAATTACCAATAAAGGCACATAAGAAAGATACAAAATGATTAAAAAAAGACACAAAATGAGGCACAAAATGACCTGAAAAAAGATACAAAATGATTAGAAAAGACACAAAATTACCAACAAAAAACACAGAAGACATAAAAAAGACAAAAAAAAAAAACAAAGACACAAAATGATTAAAAAAAGAAACAAAAAGAGACAAAATTGCCAACAAAAAACACAAAAGACAAGAGATACAAAATGATTAAAATAAGACACAAAATTACCAATAAAGATACAATAAAGGCACAAAATGAAATAAAAAAAACACAATTATTTAAAAAAAGAGACAAAATTACTAACAAAAAACACAAAAAAGACCAAAATAAGAAACAAAATGACCAACAAAAAACAGACACAAAATGATTAAAATTGCCATCATAATTACTAAAGACACAAAAAAGACACGAAATGACATAAAAAGACACAAAATGATTAAAAAAAAGACACAAAATTACCAACAAAAAGCACAAAGACAAAAAAACAACAATAAAAAGACAATTATTAAAAATAAGACACCAAATTACCAATAAAGACACAATGATCATGGTCATTGAACAGGGATTGATAAAAAACTATATGACCTATCGAAACGTGGATTAATACACCGATACACAAGACTTGTGTCTACTGTTTAAAGTTTAAATGGAGTCTCTAGGTGAAATTATGCCGGAGAAGTAGACGTTTAAATATCTCCAATTATTGTTCTTTTTTTCGGCCGTCCCATTCATTTCAATGCAAAATTTGGGGCAGTTTTTGGCGAGTCTGGTGTCTCACCTGAAGACGAGGCTGAAGTGGAGCCCCTCCTGCTTCACCAGGTAGCCTCCGAACCTGTAGGAGGCGGAGTTGGTGAGGAAGACGATGCACTGGGCGAAGCCGTAGCAGGCGCCGTAGACCTTGGCCTTCTTCAGGGCGGCCTGGTACGGAGCGTCCAGCTGGGCCTCGTACATCTCCACAAACACCTTCTCCTTCCCCAGACCCGCGATGGTCCGGATGTTGTTCAGAGCCTCGCCAGAAATCTGAAACAACCAGTCAATGACGCCATTAAACCAGCTGATTCTAATTCTCATGTGTTTTTAATGTGAGAAGGAGACTATAGATAAAGGATTCCCTCTGGTCTTATCTTTATCCTATTTCATGCTGCTGCAGTAGGTAGCTGCCACGGGATCATTAAACTTTCATTTAATCCGGCTGGTTGGGATGGGTGGAGTTTACTGCAGTGGGGTAATTGAGATAGTGTAAAGGAAGTTCACAGGAAATTGACTTTTTTTCTTTGAGTGTTAACTTTCTGGCTCTCACTGTAGTCACAAAAAAGGCATAAAATGACATAAAAAAGAAACAAAATGATTAAAAAAAGACACAAAATTGCCAACAAAAAAACACAAAAAGACAAAACAAAGACACAAAAAAGACATAAAATGATTAAAAGTAAGACACAAAATGATTTAAAAAAAACACACAAAAAGAGACAAAATTGCCACCAAAAAAACCAAAAAGACAACAAAAAAAGACACAAAATGACATAGAAAGACACAATGACTAAAAAAGGTACAAAATTACCAACAAAAAGACAAAAAGACCAAAAAAAAAAGACTAAACAACCCAATAAAAAGACACAAAAAGGCACAAAAAGATTTAAAAAGACACAAAATTACCAACAAAAAGCATAAAAAGACAAAAAAAACAAAAAGACGCAAAATGATTAAAAATAAGACACCAAATTACCAATAGAGACACAAAAAGGCACAAAATGATTTAAAAAAGGCACAAAATTACCAATACAGACTAATAAGCTAATGGGGATCCTTTTTTAAAACATAAAGGTTTTATCCACTGTGTGTTGTCTGTAGCATGACGCCATTTTAATCCCCAACAGTGAATAACTTACCAAAAACAGGAGCAGCTAATAAAATACAGGAGCAGCTAATAAAATACTGGAGCAGCTAATAAAATACTGTCATACTGTCGAGATCTGAGTTCAGCTTTAAGGCTGTGGAGCTTTTCATCAGTGACGACTGAAAACTGGAAACTAGAGCCTAAAATAGACTAAAATAGAGGCTGCTGTTGTTCAGCTGTCAGTAAATAAGTCAGCTGATGTCACCAGCAGCTGAAAGTGAAGCGCAATCATTGAGACGACTAAATATAACAATGTAAAACAACCCTTTTTAACAAAGGTAAAAAAAAAAAACACCTCGAAGTGTATTAACATGATTTTACTTTTTTGGCAGAGGTTTTTCTAATTTTAGCTTTGTGCATTTAGCATTTGTAATGCAATCTTTTGTGTTTACTGTTTTTTTGTGTGTTTTTATTATGTTTTTGGTGTGCTTTGAGTGTGTTTGTATGTGTTTTTTGTAATTTTGTGGTTTTTGTGTGGGTTTTTGGTTTGTTTTTCATGTTTTATGTGTTTTTTTGTAAAAAAAAAAAAATGTGTTTTTGTGTTTTCACCGTAAAAAATACAGTGAGTAGGTTTTTTTACTGTAAATGTATGAATGTAAATTTAAATATTGAATGTAAATATTATCAAAAACTGTCATGTTGACTGAATATTCCTTTTATTTTTAGGGTAATTGTTTCCTTGTGAAAATATGGTATTTCTTCTTTAATTTTACATGAAAGAAACTGTGTTTTCTACAGTTTAAAAGTTTTGTACTGTTCCTTGATTTACAGTAATTAAAAGCATCTACTACGATATTACATTTTTAATTTTACATCTGTTTAATTTACGGTAAAATACCTGCAACTGTAGTTGCCAGAGCTGGGTTTTCTACTGTAAATTTAAATGTAAATATCAGCAAAAACTGTAATTTAGACTGAAAAGTCCCTTTATTTTTAGGGTAATTGTGTCCTTGTGACATTATGGTATTTCTCTAATTTTACATGAATTTTTTTATATTTTTACAGTAAAACTGTTTTCAAAAGTTTTGTACTATTCCTTGATTTACGGTAATTAAAAGTGTCTACTACGGTGATATGCAATTTTTTATTTTACGCCCTATTTCTCATGCAGTTTGACAGAGTTTTCCTGTAATTTCTCCAAGTATTTATTCCAGTGTAGATTGTGGTAAGAGTTTATTTTTTATTTTAAGAGTGTATTTTTTACTTTAAGAGTTTATTTATTAAGGTTTCCGACCCGTCCGGCGGCCTCCATGGCGAGCTTGTCCTGCTTGGCGAAGCCGGTGAGCATCTTGGCCTGGAAGCCTCCGGACAGAGCGAGGAAGGGCAGGAAGCAGAGGATGAGCATGGTGAGCTTCCAGCTGAAGTAGAAGGACATCAGGATGGCCACGCCGATGTTGGTCAGAGAGTTCACGATCATGCCGATCTGAGAACCCGTCGCCTTGGAGAAGACGAGAAGAAAAGAAGGAGCGTTACTGGGACCAGTGGAACCAGAATCAGATGAGATCAACTCCACAAAGACACACATCTCTCTGGAAAAGGATGATTTTTAGACTCATCAGAAGACCAAAATTAGACTTAAAATGACCAAAAGAGACTTACAATGACAAAAAAGACATTAAATGACCAAATTTAGACTTAAAATGACCATAAAAAAAAGACGTAAAATGACAAAAAAAAACATTAAATGACAAAAAAACTTAAAATGGCCTAAAAAAGGTGTTAAATGACCAACATTAGACTCGAAATGAACAAAAAAGATGTAAAATGACAAAAAAAACAACATTAAATGACAAAAAAACTTAAAATGGCCAAAAAAGACGTTAAATGACCAAAATTAGTCTTAAAATGACCAAAAGAGACTTAAAATGACCATAAAAAAAGATGTAAAATGACAAAAAAGACATTAAATCTTTAACTTTAGACTTAAAATGACCATAAAAAAAGACATAAAATGACAAAAAATAACAACATTAAATGACAAAAAAAAATTAAAGTGGCCAAAAAGATGTTAAATGACCAAAATTAGACTCGAAATGAACAAAAAAAGATGTAAAATTACCAAAAGAGAATTACAATGACAAAAAAGACATAAAATGACAAAAAAAGACATTAAATGACAAAAAAAGACAATAAATGACCAACTGTAGACTTAAAATGACCATAAAAAGACATAAAATGAAAAAAAAAAAAAAACTTAAAATGGCCAAAAAAGACGTTAAATGACCGAAATTAGATTTAAAATTACCAAAAAAGGACGTAAAATGAAACAAAATTAGACTTACAATGACCTGCACAGTATTATCTGCATCTCTTCATGGATATTATCATATTTCCAGGCAAAAATTACCATAAAAAAAGACATAAAATTACCAAAAAAAACATTAAATTACCAAAATTAGATTCAGAATGACCAAAAAAGACGTTAAATTACCAAAATTAGATTTTAAATCACCAAAAAAGGACGTCAAATGAAACAAAATTAGACCAAAAGAGACTTACAATTACAAAATTGCCTGTCTGTCTGTCTATCTATACTTTGTCAACTTCAAGTCTAGTTTTGCGTTTTTATGGCCTTTTAGTCATGTTGATAGGCTAATTTAGACTTTGTAGGAGGTTTTTATAGCTCCATTCTGACATTTTTTCTGTTGTTTTTTTTTGACTAGAGTCACATCGATCCTAAATCCCATCTGTTTTTTGGGCCGTTATTGGAAAAAACAAAACAAAACTAACCAGTGGATTCCATTGAAGCCAGTCATCGAAGCAGAATAACCAGTTCAGTCTCCGTTACTGTTTTAAATCTTTAAATCTTAAATCTTTAACTCACCCCTTGGACCTGCGAGGCGTCGGTGGCGAGGCGTGTGGTCAGCGCCCCGGGGCTGTTCCGGTGGTCGTCGAACCAGCCGATCTCTTGGCCCAGCATGGCGTGGAAGCCCAGACGCCGTAACCTGCGGGTCAGCAGCTCGCCAGACTTGGAGAAAGCATAACCCTGAGGACACACGAGGGTTTTATTAAAGACAAAACACCAGCCGACTCTCAACAAAGAGATTTAAAGTGGTGAATCTACAAGAAAAAAGAGATTTAAAGTGGCAAATCTACAAGAAAAAAGTTGCAGATTTAAGAGATTTAAAGTGGCAAATCTACAAGAAAAAAGTTGCAGATTTAAGAGATTTAAAGTGGCAAATCTACAAGAAAAAAGTTGCAGATTTAAGAGATTTAAAGTGGCAAATCTACAAGAAAAAAGTTGCAGATTTAAGAGATTTAAAGTGGTGAATCTACAAGAAAAAAAGTTGCAGATTTAAGAGATTTAAAGTGGCAAATTTGTGCGAACTATAATATAACTAATCTGAGATGTCTGAACCTCCGGGCTGTCAGAGCTCACGGATCAATCACAGAGCAGTCAGAACATCTGTTTTTCTCCAAAAGAGGAATCAATTTAACAAAATAAAGGAGCTCTCTTGTCTTTCCCCAACCTTCAACACTACATTGTCACAGATTGGTGTAAGAAAACAGCCAAATTGTGACCGTAACATACAGTTTTTTTCCATTAAAAAGGTATTATACTGTAGAAAACAATGCATTCTGGGCAATATTTATATATATATTTTCTAAGTCTCTTCTTGTCCACATTTTTAATGGCTGTTTTTTACTTAACTAACTCATTCAGTATATGGTTTATTAAAATTACTGAGATTACAGTGAAGACAGTGCTTAATTTGTAGTAATTGGCTTTCAGACAGTAATATGCTCCATTTATAAAAATGACTGCATTGTATACTGCAACAATATTGCAACTAGTTATTAGTTATAGTTATTAGTTATTTTGTGTCTTTTTTTTGTCATTTTGTGTCAGTTGTTCTGTCTTTTTTGGTCATTTTGTGTCTTTTTTAAGTAATTTTGTGTCTTTTTTTAGTCATTTTGTTTTTAATATTAAATATGTTTACAGTGCAGTAACTTAACATATTTCATGCTCAAATACATGTATAACAGTATAAATAGGAATACAAAAGGTTTGAAGCAAGTAAAAAATAACCACTTACTGTGATTTCTTTTGTTTTCAGTGCAAGAACAGCAGACCAACATTAATTGCAACAAGTCATTTTGTGCATTTTTACACTGCACTTTTAAGATTTCATGCTCAAATGCATGTAGTTGTACTGAGGGCCACTTCAAGTGAGGGTGCGGGCCTTATGCGGCCCCTGGGCCTCCTGTTTCCCATCCCTGCTATACTGTGTTTTAGTCTACTGTAAAAATCAATGAAAAGCAGGATTTTATGTGGTTTTATCACAGTAACATACCGTAAAGTAAATAACAGTAGAGGAACTGTAGAATTAACAGTAGAATGCTGGATTCTGTTTTTTTTTTCCTACAAACTTATTTTATATAAGATTTTGCCTGGTATTGCTGCCAGTATTTTACTGTTCATGTACCAGACAATAGTTTAGAGTGTAGCAGGAGGTAAAAACGATGGAGAAGCTCTAAAGCCTGACAGTCTGCTGCTCTACCTGCAGCATCTGAGTGAAGAAGGAGACCACGCCGACCATGACGAAGAACAGACAGATGCCATCGATCTCCGTCCTCTGAGCCACGGGATCTGTTATCGAGAACGTCTGCAAACACACAGAGACACAGGAGTGAGTACAAATGATCTGCTCCTCCTGTTCCTCCTCCTGGTTCTCCTCCTGCTCCTCCTCCTCCTCTGGGAGCTTCACCTGAGCATTAAACACAGATAAACAGTTAGCCATCAGGCCATATACAGTCCTCAGACATTTCAAAGTGCTTTTACACTCCAACGGTATGCAATTATTGTTGACCCACGGATTTTTTGCTATTTTACATCTTTTTTTGGTCAATTTGTGTCTTTTTTGGCCATTTTGTGTCCTTTTTTAGTCATTTTATGTCTCTTTTGGTCATTTTGTGTCTTTTTTTGGTCAATTTGTCTCCTTTTTTTTGTAATTTTACGTCTTTTTGTCAATTTGTGTCCTTTTTTGGGTCAATTTGTGTCTTTCTTTGGTCAATTTGTTGTTGTTTTGGTCAATTGTGGGGTTTTTTGGTCATTTTGTGTCCTTTTTGGTCATTTTATGTCTTTTTGTCAACTTGTGTCCTTTTTTTTGATCAATTTGTGTCTTTTTTGTCAATTTGTCTTTTGTCAATTTGTGTCTTTTTTTGTCATCTTACATCTATTTTGGTCAATTTATGTCTATTTTGGTCATTTTGTGTCTATTTTTGGTCATTTTGTGTCTTCTTTTGGTCAATTTGTGTCTTTTTGTGGTCATTTTGTGTCTTTCTTTGGTCAATTTGTTGTTGTTTTTGGTCAATTTGTGGGTTTTTTTGGTCAATTTGTGGGGTTTTTGGTCAATTTGTGGTTTTTTGGTCAATTTGTGGGGTTTTTTGGTCATTTTGTGGGTCTTTTTGGTCAATTTGTGTCTTTTTTGGTCAATTTGTGTCTTTTTTGTCAATTTGTCTTTTGTGAATTTGTCTTTTTGGTCATTTTACATCTATTTTGGTCACTTTATGTCTATTTTTGGACATTTTGTGTCTTTCATTGGTCAATTTGTTGTTGTTTTGGTCATTTTGTGCCTTTTTTTGTTCATTTTACAACCAGGCAGATGCTATCAATCTCCGTCCTCTGAGCCACTCATTCTGTTATTGAGAACGTCTACAAACACACAGAGACACATGAGTGAGTAGAACAACATGTGGAGATAAACCATCATGTATTTACTCGGTTATAGAGATGACCTCGTACGTCAGACCTGTTTCCATATCAGACACATCGGTTCCACCTGATTATTCTCCAGCTCTCACATCTCTAATGTTCTCTACAAGAACACTACGTGACGTTTGTTAATATTGTTGCTCCAGTGCAGGAAATCCACAAGTCGACCTTCATCTGATGTGACCATTAATCATATTTAGAGTCTCTGTGTTCAGAAAGCAGAGCGGTGCGTGATGCAGATGATGAGAAATGCTCAAAGACTGCTACTCCTGTTAACCCTTCATCAGGCCAAGAACTATATCTGGTAACTTCAGTGGATATCAAAATGGGAAGAGAAAAAAGGTGCAAATTTACTAGATTAAAGTGGCAATCTACATGAAAAAAAGTTGCAGATTTACGAGATTTAAAGTGGTGAATTTGCGCGAAAAAATTCGCAGATTTACGAGATTTAAAGTGGTGAATCTGCGCGAAAAAAGTTGCAGATTTACGAGATTTAAAGTGGCAAATTTGTGTGAAAAAAGTTGCAGATTTAAGAGATTTAAAGTGGCAAATTTGTGCGAAAAAAGTTGCAGATTTAAGAGATTTAAAGTGGCAAATCTACAAGAAAAAAAGTTGCAGATTTAAGAGATTTAAAGTGGCAAATTTGTGCGAAAAAAGTTGCAGATTTACGAGATTTAAAGTGGCAAATCTACAAGAAAAAAAGTTGCAGATTTAAGAGATTTAAAGTGGCAAATTTGTGCGAAAAAAGTTGCAGATTTAAGAGATTTAAAGTGGCAAATTTGTGCAAAAAAGTTGCAGATTTAAGAGATTTAAAGTGGTGAATCTACAAGAAAAAAAGTTGCAGATTTAAGAGATTTAAAGTGGCAAATCTGCGAGAAAAAAAGTTGCCTATTTAAGATATTTAAAGTGGTGAATCTGCGAGAAAAAAGTTGCATATTTAAGAGATTTAAAGTGGCAAATCTGCGCAAAAAAATTTGCAGATTTAAGAGATTTAAAGTGGCAAATCTACACGAAAAAAATTGCAGATTTAAGAGATTTAAAGTGGCAAATTTGTGCGAAAAAAGTTGCAGATTTAAGAGATTTAAAGAGCCACTGAACACTTCAGTCTTTTTTCTTCAACCTGTGGAAGGAACCCCGTATTCCCACTAATCAAACAGTCCGATCCATCATAAAAGCCTCCTCAGACTATTTATCTGCTGTCACAATGACGCATTAAAGCCCCTGGATGTCTGGAGATTTTATTTTAAATATACAGTCCTTTTTATCACTTTTACTCCAATGGCAGGAACAGAAAAAAATGGACAATTCCTGTGAAATTGGGTTTAGTTTAAAGGAAAGAGTTTGAGTGAATCTGACCGCCAGGATCTGGCTGAAGAGCAGAGAGTAGACGGGGTTGATTCCTCCGTTTAAAGCGGCTCCGAACGATCCAAACAGCATGTACGGCCACTCGGGAACGTTGTACTTCAGGATCCTGGTGATGGGAGCCGGCTCCACCTGCTCCTCCTCCTCCTCCTCCTGCGGGAGCTTCACCTGAGCGTTAACACAGAGAAACAGTTATACAGTCTGAGGATTTACAGAGAACAACAAATACCAAGAAACACCCACATTTCAACGGTATGCAATTTTTGAGTCATTTTACGTCCTTTTTTGGTCATTTTACGTCTTTTTTTGGTCAAATTGTGTCTTTTTGTGGTCAATTTATATACTTTTTTGTGGTCAATTTGTGTCTTTTTTTTGTCATTTTGTGTCTATGTGGTCAATTTGTGTCTTTTCTTGGTAATTTTATGTCTTTTGGTCAATTTGTGTCTTTTTTTTGGTCATTTTACGTCTATTTTGGTCAATTTGTTTATATTTTGAGTTACTTCGTGTCCTTTTTTGGTCATTTTATGTCTTCTTTTAGTCAATTTGTGTCTTTTTGTGGTCATTTTGTGTCTTTCTTTGGTCAATTTGTTGTTGTTTTTTGGTCTTTTTACATCTCTTTTGGTCAATTTGTATCTTTTTTGGTCAATTTGTTAATTTTTTTGGGTAATTTCGTGTCTTTCTTTGGTCAATTTGTGGGGTTTTTTGTCATTTAACATCTATTTTGGTCATTTTGTGTCCTTTTTGTGGTCAATTTGTGTCCTTTCTTGGTCATTGTATGTGTCTTTTGGTCATTTTGTGGTCATTTTGTGTCTTTTTGTCAGTCAATATACGTCTTTTTTGGTCATTTTGTCTTTCTTTGGGTCATTTTGTATCTCTCTGGTCACTTTACACCTTTTTTTGGTCAATTTGTGTCTTTATAGTCAACCAGCCACGTATAAAACTGTAAACCAACCTGAGATTTATCTACGTGAGACACGGAGTACGCTCTGGGGCCGAGCTCTCCAGCGATCCCCACAGAAGACTCTGGGATCAGGTTGGACATCTGAGACCTGGACCGCTGGCGGATCGAGGCTCTGCAAATAAAAAACAAGAGCTGCTGTCATCCATAGCGTCCACTTTATGCACATGAACATTCAAAGAACACAGGATTTATTGCTGCTGCTGTTGTTCCTGCAGTCATTATGACTCCACCAATACTAAGGAGCTCTGGATGGTTGTTTCAGCTAGAAAAGCTTCAAATATTAAATAAATGTAACTAGCGGTGCATCTCAATATTTTAGAATATGATTGAAAAGTCCATTTCCAGTAGTTCAAGTCAAACAGCCCCAAACAAGTATTGAGTCATATAGATGGACACAATAACAGGAAGAGAGAAAATTTAGGTTTTTTGGTCAGTTTGTGCCTTTTTTGGTCATTTTGTGCCTTTTTTGGTCATTTTGTGCCTTTTTTTGGCCATATTGGTTCTTGTTTTGTAATTTTGTGTCTTTGTGGTCAATTTGTGCCTTTATTGGTGATTTTGTGTCTTTTTTTGGTCATTTTGTGTCTTTTGTGGTCAATTTGTGCCTTTCTTGGTAATTTTACATCTTTTTTGGTCATTTTGCGTCTTTTTTTGTCATTTTGTGTCTTTTTTTGGTCGTTTTGTGCCTTTTGTGGTCAATTTGTGCCTTTCTTGGTAATTTTGCATCTTTTTTTGGTAATGTGTCTTTTTTTGGTAAATTTGTGTCTTTTTTTGGTAAATTTGTGTCTTTTTTTTGGCCATTTTGGTTCTTTTTTTGTAATTTTGTGTCTTTGTGGTCAGTTTGTGCCTTTTTTGGTCTTTTGTTGTCAATTTGTGCCTTTCTTGGTAATTTTGCATCTTTTTTTGGTCATTTTGTGGTAAATTTGTGTATTTTTTTGGTCATTTTGTGTATTTTTTTGGTCAATTTGTGTATTTTTTTGGCCATTTTGGTTCTTTTTTTGTAATTTTGTGTCTTTGTGGTCAATTTGTGCCTTTTTTGGTCTTTTGTTGTCAATTTGTGCCTTTCTTGGTCATTTTGCATCTTTTTTGGTCATTTTGTGTCTTTTTTTTAAGTCATTTGAGATGCACCTGTACATAGTTAAGTAAATAAAAGTGCCAGTTTCTGCCATGACACACCTCAATAATAATATTTAGATGCATGTATTTAATCCTCGGGTAATAAATGAGTGAGTGATGGTACCTGAGGCTGGCGCGGTAGCTTCCTGCTCGGGACAGATTCAACTTCTCCGGCTGCTCTTCGTTGTCAGCCACTAACACAAGAGATCCAACAATCAGAACTTGGTCTCTTTAGACTCTATATTTAGTAAATGTCTCTGGGGGACCTACTTTCCCGAGCCTTCTCGTTGAGAGCCTTGTCCCCTTGGCTCTGCAGGGTGACCAGAGTGAAGTAGACTCCTTTCCTCTCCAGTAACTCGTCGTGTTTTCCTTTCTCCACCGCTCGGCCGTGCTCGAATCCCACAATCACATCGGCGTTCTTGATGGTGGAGAGCCGGTGAGCGATGGAGATGGTGGTGCGACCCATCCGGACCTGAAACCAAACGGAAGATCTGTTTTACACCCTGGAAAATTAATTTTAATGTCTCATTTTGTCAGCTGTGGCACTTTGTCTATTTTGGTCATTGGTGTCTATTTTTATTATTTTTCAAAGTGCTTTTACACTCCAACGGCACGCAATTATTGTTGACCCACGGCAATTTGTATTTTTTGCAATTTTACATCTTTTTTGGTCATTTTGTGTCTTTTTTTTGGTCATTTTGTCTTTTTTTTGTCATTTTGTGTCTTTTTCTGGTCAATTTGTGTCTTTTTTGTCAATTTGTCTTTTTTTGTCAATTTGTGTCTGTTTGTGGTCATTTTGTGTCTTTCTTTGGTCAATTTGTGTCCATTTTGGTAATTTTATGTCTTTTTGTCAATTTGTGTCCTTTTTTGAGTCAATTTGTGTCCTTTTTTGGGTCAATTTGTGTCTTTTTTTTGGTCATTTTTGTGGTCAATTTGTGTCCTTTTTTGGGTCAATTTGTGTCTTTTTTGTCAATTTGTGTCCTTTTTTTGCTGATTTTATATCTTTTTGTCAATTTGTGTCCTTTTTTTTGGTCAATTTGTGTCTGAGAAGACTGTGAAGAGATGTTCATTCTCCTATCTATAGAATAATAATAATTATAATACATTTTATTTGTAATGCACTTTACATTACAGGAAATCTCAAAGTGCTACAGGTTAAAAGCATAACAGTCTAATTAAAAAAAGGAAAAAACAGCTAAAAACATACATACATAATCTAAAAACCATCTAGATGGGAGGAACCAAAGGTTTTGCTAAAAAGGAAAGTTTTTAGTCCTTTTTTTAATTTAATTAATTTATAGGTTTCATTAGGGCTTGTAGAACCTATGTAATAACCCAGATAATGTAATAAATTCCCGATAATGTAATAACCCCGATAATGTAATAAATTGCCGATAATGTAATAACCCCGATAATGTAATAAATTGCCGATAATGCAATACAAATCTGTACTTGAGTCCATTGAAAATGTAATAAAACCTGATAATGTAATAACTTCCCGATAATGTAATAACTTCCCGATAATGTAATAAATTCCAGATAATGTAATAACCCTGATAATGTAATAAAAATCTGTACTTGAGTCCATTGAAAATTTAATAAAACCTGATAATGTAATAACTTCCCGATAATGTAATAACCCTGATAATGTAATAAATTCCCGATAATGTAATAAAAATCTGCACTTGAGTCCATTGAAAATGTAATAAAACCTGATAATGTATTAAATTCCCGATAATTTGATAAAAATCTGCACTTGAGTCCATTGAAAATGTAATAAAACCTGATAATGTAATAAATTCCCAATAATGTAATAAAAATCTGCACTTGAGTCCATTGAAAATGTAATAAAACCTGATAATGTAGTAACTTCCCGATAATGTAATAAAGTGCATTTCCCAATAATGTAATACACTTTTTTATTACATTTTCAATGGACTCAAGTGCAGATTTTTATTACATTTTCGGGGTTATTACATTATCGGGTTCTACACGGCTGCACGATTAGGCCAAAATGATAATCACGATTATTCTGATGAAGATTGTAATCAGGATTAAATGTGCTGCAGGCGTTTATGAGTGGACGGTCTCAGGTGTGCAGGCTGATTCGAAGCAGGATTGAACTGAAAAAATACTCTGAGAGGACAAACGGGATCAAATGGATACACGAGGAAATAGAGCGAGGCGGTAAATAACTCAGTGTTGACATTTGGTTTGACACAAACAGCTGTCTCCGAGGTTAAAGACCTCCGTTTGTTTGACCCGTCCATCCACCAACCGTGTGGACTTTGATTAGAAACGTTTCTGTGATGCGTCAAGAACAAAGGTTACCCAGAAAATATGTTTCCCTCGAAACGTATTACAAAGGAAATCAGGCTGATGAACCTTTTGTAGAAGCTCAGATAGCAGCATGATACAGCTATGGATTAATTTTATATAATTGCAAGAGAAAAACCTGCCACATTTCAAACAATGAAACCTAGGGCTGCATAATTAATCAAATTTTAATTGTGATCACGTTTAAATTAACCTGATCGTCGGCGATATTTCCATTTTAAAATGCGTCTCTCCTGCATATCTAACCAACACTTTCTACACCAGTAGTCCACCAACCACCAGGGGGCGGGGCCGTGTTTCTCCCCGTGTTTCTCCCCTCTTCTTAACGAGCCGCGGGTGCCAGAGGCTCTTCTTAACGAGCCACAAGGGCCGGAGGCTCTTCTTAACGAGCCGAGGGGGCCGGAGGCTCTCCTTAACGAGCCGCGGGGGCCGGAGGCTCATAATAAATGTTTCCTTTATTTCCTTTGTCTGATCCATCTCAGCTCCAATAAGTTTATTAAGTCATAAAACCAGATAGATGAAATAGATTTCATATCAACCAAAAAGATTTACGTATGAAAAAAGTTGACAAAGATGAAAACGAAGAACATTTTCACTATAATTTGAGTTAGTTTTAGTTAGTTTTGTAACCACACAATACAGTTTCAGTTATTGTTTTTTAAAAAGCTCTCATTCTTATTTTTATTTCAGTTAACTAAAAAAATGTTTTTTCAATTCTAGTTTTCTTTATTTCGTTAACTATAATAACCTTGCCTCAAAGATGTTATAAGGTCGTCATCTCTAATAACAACTTAAACAAAGAAGTGCTAACAGTATATAAAATGTTGCCTTTGTAGGGGAATTTAGTCTAGCAACCAGCCTGCACATTGAAATATCTCTAATATTGTTTGTGTGTTTTTATACGTTTTGGACGGGTTGATTTGGTTTTACTGCCCTGTGCAATGACGATAAAGGCTTCTGATTCTCATGATCTAATGCTGCACATAGACCAGTCAGACTCACTTTATCCAGAGCTTCTTGAACCGTGGCCTCGCTCTCGTTGTCGAGGGCCGAGGTCGCCATGTCCAGCAGCAGGATGCGAGGTTTCCTGACCAGCGCCCTGGCGATGGCGATACGCTGCTTCTGCCCGCCGCTCATCTGCCCTCCGCCCTCTCCAACCAGGGTGTCGAATTTCTGTGGGATGAAACAGAACCAGGTGAAGTTATCAGGCCTAACAGGAGCTCAGGTGAGTCCTGGAGCCGCCTGTTTACCTGCGGCAGGTCCATGATGAAGTTGTAGGCGTTGGCCTCCTTGGCGGCGCTGATGATGTCATCCATGGAGACGCCGGGCCGGCCGTAGCGGATGTTCTCTGCGATGGTGGTGGCGAACAGCACGGGCTCCTGCTCCACGATGCCAATCAGAGAGCGCAGCCATTGGATGTTCAGCCCTCTGATGTCATGGCCGTCCAGGGTCACCTGGAATTTATGGATAGATGGCGCCATTAAAGCACTTTGCAACAACAAACACAAAAGAAGACACAAAATGACCAAAAAAGACACAAAATGACCATAAAGACGTTAAATGACCAGAGAAGGACACAAATTGACCTAAAAAAAGACACAAAAAATGACAGAAAATATCTAAAATACCCAAAATGACCGATAAAGACGTAAAATGACCAAAAAAAAACACAAATTGGCCGAAAAAAAGACACAAAATGACCAAAAAGACGTAAAATGACCAGAAAAGGACACAAATTGGCCAAAAAAGATACAAATTGACCATAAAAAAGACACAAAGTGACTAATTAAAAGACACAAAATGGCCAAAAAAAGACACAAAATTACCAAAAAGACGTAAAATGACCAGAAAAGGACACAAATTGACCGAAAAAAGACACAAAATGACCAAAAAAGACACAAAATGACCAAAAAGATGTAAAATGACCCGAAAAGGACACAAGTTGGCCAAAAAAGATACAAATTGAACGAAAAAAAGACACAAAATGACCAAAAAGACATAAAATGACCAAAAAAAGACACAAAATGGCCAAAAAGATGTAAAATGACCAGAAAAGGACACAAAATGACCAAAAAAGACACAAAATGACTAATAAAAAGACGTAAAATGACCAGAAAAGGACACAAATTGACTGATAAAAGACACAAAATGACCCGAAAAGGACACAAATTGGCCAAAAAAGATACAAATTGAACGAAAAAAAGACATAAAATGACCAAAAAAAGACACAAAATGACCGATAAAGACAGAAAATTACCAAAAAAAGACACAAACTGGCCAAAAAGACGTAAAATGACCCGAAAAGGACACAAATTGACCGGGAAAAAAACACAAGACAAAAAATGACCAAAAAAAGACGCACAGTGACCAAAAACAGACAAAATGACCCAAAAAAAAGCCACAAAATGCCTAAAAAAGACGTGTGCATAATGCTACTTTCCAACAGCCAGGTCTGGTGTCTAACCTTCCTTGTGCTGTTAGGGGCTATTTTCTTCTGGGAGCTGAAAGGAATATGAGAGTAAAGTGTACAGAGAGCTCTAATTCCAGTAAAAGTGAAAAATGAGGCTGTTAGAACCCATTGGCTGAATAATGAAACAGATTATCCTGTACTTCTATCACCCTCGGGGAATGGTTATTTTTGAATCAAGTAGAAAGAAAAAGCTTTAAAGGAAGGAGTCGGCGGCTGCAGCGTGGCGAGGGAGTCTTCAATCTCACGAGGAAAAATCTGTCAGAAAAAGATCCGTTTATAGAAGAAAGAGCGTCACACGTCCCAACATGTGACACCAAACCCACCATGTGACACCAAACCCACCATGTGGCACCAAACCCACCATGTGACACCAAACCCACCATGTGGCACCAAACCCACCACGTGACACCAAACCCACCACGTGGCACCAACCCCACCATGTGGCACCAAACCCACCATGTGGCACCAAACCCACCATGTGACACCAAACCCACCATGTGGCACCAAACCCACCATGTGACACCAAACCCACCATGAGACACCAAACCCACCATGAGACACCAAACCCACCATGAGACACCAAACCCACCATGTGGCACCAAACCCACCATGTGGCACCAAACCCACCATGTGGCACCAAACCCACCATGTGACACCAAACCCACCATGTGGCACCAAACCCACCATGTGGCACCAAACCCACCATGAGGCACCAAACCCACCATGTGACACCAAACCCACCATGTGGCACCAAACCCACCATGTGACACCAAACCCACCATGTGCCACCAAACCCACCATGTGGCACCAAACCCACCTTGTGGCACCAAACCCACCATGTGACACCAAACCCACCATGTGACACCAAACCCACCATGTGGCACCAAACCCACCATGTGGCACTAAACCCACCATGTGACACCAAACCCACCATGTGGCACTAAACCCACCATGTGGCACCAAACCCACCATGTGACACCAAACCCACCATGTGGCACTAAACCCACCATGTGACACCAAACCCACCACGTGGCACCAAACCCACCACGTGGCACCAAACCCACCACGTGGCACCAAACCCACCATGTGGCACCAAACCCACCATGTGGCACCTAACCCACCATGTGACACCAAACCCACCATGTGGCACCAAACCCACCATGTGGCACCAAACCCACCATGTGACACCAAACTCACCATGAGACACTAAACCCACCATGTGGCACCAAACCCACCATGTGACACCAAACCCACCATGAGACACTAAACCCACCATGTGGCACCAAACCCACCACGAGACACCAAACCCACCACGTGGCACCAAACCCACCACGTGACACCACACCCACCACGTGACACCAAACCCAACACGTGGCACCAAACCCACCACGTGGCACCAAACCCCACACGTGACACCAAACCCAACACGTGACACCAAACCCAACACGTGACACCAAACCCAACACGTGACACCAAACCCACCACGTGACACCAAACCCACCACGTGACACTAAACCCACCACGTGGCACCAAACCCACCACGTGGCACCAAACCCACCACGTGGCACCAAACCCACCACGTGGCACCAAACCCACC
This sequence comes from Centropristis striata, assembly GCF_030273125.1. Lineage (NCBI taxonomy): Eukaryota > Metazoa > Chordata > Actinopteri > Perciformes > Serranidae > Centropristis > Centropristis striata. The sequence continues at coordinate 725,398 of NC_081540.1, read as the reverse complement.
ACGTGGCACCAAACCCACCATGTGGCACCAAACCTACCATGTGACACCAAACCCACCATGTGGCACCAAACCCACCATGTGACACCAAACCCACCATGTGGCACCAAACCCACCATGTGACACCAAACCCACCATGTGGCACCAAACCCACCATGTGACACCAAACCCACACCAAACCCACCATGTGGCACTAAACCCACACCAAACCCCCCATGAGACACCAAACCCACCATGCCCTCCTTCGGGTCGTAGAACCGCTGGATCAGCTGGACGGCGGTGCTCTTCCCGGCGCCACTCGGGCCCACGAAGGCCGTGGTCTCCCCGGACTTCACCGCAACACTGAGCTGGTCCAGGATCTGATAGAATATAAAACACAATGTGCATTTAATCCAAGAGAGAGTCTGTTAATAAAACAGAAAGCAGCAATGATCAATTGACTTGTGTTGAGCTAAATGTGTGTGTTACAAACAAAAGCTGTAACCTGAGATACGGTGAGCAATCATTGAAAAACTTGCAAATTCCAAATTTCAACCCTGGAGGATATTACATACTGCCAGAATGTGTAAAAAAAAAAAAAAAACATACGGACCTGGGGGAGGGGGGTAGCCTAATATTTTGAGAAAGACGTTTACGAGATTAAAGTGTCAAATCTACGAGAGAAAAAAGTCGCAGATTTTTAAGAGATTTAAAGTGGTGAATCTGCGAGGAAATAGTTGTTTTTCGCACAGATATGCCACTTTAAATCTCTTAAATCTGTGCATTTGTTTCTTGTAGACTTGCCACTTTAATCTAGTAAATTTGCAAAGTCACTGAAGAATAACTCTGTTTGTACGATATTCCAACATACAAAGTGATTATGTACATTCACTGAGTGAATATTTACAAAATAAAACATATATTTCTCACTAGAAATGTGATCAAAATCCATTTTTATGCAGAAACTAAGTCAAAATATTGATTTTTTCACTAAAAATGAGAGAACTGTCCGCCATGTTTTTTGTTCTGACCGCTGGGACCTTGAAAGTCACGTGACTTGGAACAAACCAATAGGAACAAATATCCATGGAATAGCCACGGGATATGACTGTCATTAACTTGCATTGTAGCGGAATCCGTGTCAGTTTCACGGAAATTTGAGTTAATCCGTGGCTATTTCACGGATTCCTGTGGGACCAGGTTCTCACATGACACCTTGCATAAAGGCAAAAAGTGAACATTTCTGTTCCCACAGATCAAATTGTAAGTGTTTAAAGAGAGAATACCTTGACTTCGGGTCTGGAGGGGTAGTAGAAGGTCACGTTGTGGAACTCGATATCTCCTTTGACCCTGTCGAGTTTATACCCAGCCTCAGACAGACAGTCGATCTCCGGTTCCTGTCGGTGACACGGTTAAAATATTAACAAAGAGCCTTGTAAGGATGAGAAACTTTCAGAATGCTAACGTCTGTTCTCACTCTCTCAATAGTCTCAAAGATGATGGTTGCAGCTCCGCGGCCGGCAGCGAACGCCTCCAGACACGGAGAGGCCTGGCCCAGGTTCATGGCTGCTATCAGGACCCCGAAGAACACCTGGAATAACAAGGTCAGGGTGTTACAGCTACAAACACGAGCCGTTAGCAGAGAAAATGGGGAAATTCTATATGTGCACTGCTAAAAAGGTGTTTAAAAACCAGATCAAACAGTAAATCTGAGGGAAATGGTCTAGAAATAAGCACGTTCAACACTTAAAATAAGAAATTAACTCTTAAAACAAGAATAAAAGCAGAATAAAACCATTTAAAAGCAGAATAAAACCAAGAGATTTCTTAAATTAAGATTATTAAATCTAGAAATAAGCATGAGCATTAAAATAAGAAATTAACTCTTAAAACAAGATAAATTATCTAACACTTCTGAATCTAAATCTAAATTACACTAAATGACAAAAAGCTGGCATAAAGTGACCAAAACGGACACAAAATGACAAAAAAGGTATAAAATAACCAAAACAGACCCAAAAATGACAAAAAAACAGGCATAAAATGACAGAAAAATACACAAAATGACAAAAAATCTGGCATAAAGTGACCAAAACGGACCCAAAATGACAAAAAAAAGGCATAAAATGACAGAAAAATACACTAAATTACAAAAATCTGGCATAAAATTACCAAAACAGACACAAAATGACCAAGAAACAGGTATAAAATGACATCAAAATACACAAAATGACAAAAATCTGGCATAAAGTGACCAAAACGGACCCAAAATGACATAGAAACAGGCAAAGATACCTGCAGCAGGGTTCCCGGTGTGTACTCCTCGGTGTCCACCACCAGGCCGGATCCGTACCAGAAGGCCAGACCGTAGCACAGGAAGATCACCATCCACATGAAGCCGGTGAAGAAACCCATGATCAGACCCTTCCTGATGCCCCAACGCTGGGCTGAGATCAGGTTACGGTCGTACCTGCACACAGGACAAGCTCAGCTCAAGAGATAGATATATGGAGATTTACACATTTATTAACCCTTAATAGGACTCATTGAAATACTTGCAAATTCCAAATTTCTACCCTAGAGAATATTGGAGGATATTACATACAGCCAGAATGTGTAAAAAAAAAACATACATCCAGGGGGAGGGGGGTCATATTTTCAGAAAAAAGTTTACAAGATTAAAGTGGCAAATCTACAAGAAAAAAATGTGCAGATTTATGAGATTTAAAGGTGTGAATCTGTGAGAAAAAAGTTGCTTTTTCCCACTTTTTTCTTATAAATCTGCGACTTTTTTCGCACTGATTTGCCGCTTTAATCTAGTAAATTTGCAACTTTTTTTCTTGTAGATTTGCCACTTTAATCTAGTAAATTTGCAACTTTTTTCTCGAAATATTACAAAAAAAGACACAAAATGACAAAAAAGACACAAAATGATTTAAAAAAAAAAGACACTAAATGACAAAAAAAGACACAAAATGAACAAAAAAGGACACAAAATGACAAAAAAAGACACAAAATGAACAAAAAAGGACACAAAATGACAAAAAAAGACACAAAATGAGAATATATGTGGGAGTGTGGCAATGCATCATGGGGCTTTTCCAGAACTTATAAATCATGGTGAAGACGACTATAGCGGAGGGAGCTCAGATATAACAGCTATAAGCTCTCAGATACTTTATGAATTTCATTTCTATCTGCTACAGAGGCTGAAAAATCTATTATTTAGTAGAAGAGTTGACACTTCTGTTGGATTTACAGAGAAACTTGGTTTTAGGGGCTGATTTTAAAGGTTTTACAGGCAGTTTTTCCAGCCGTTTCAGTCCTGAATGTGTTAAAGGAGGTCTTGATGTTTGTACCTCTGGACTTCTTTCCTCTCTCCACCGAAAGCAGCGACGGTCCTGATGGAGGAGAGCACCTCGTCTGCTACAGCTCCAGCTTTAGCGTACGCCTGCAGCTCCAAGCCCGTTAGCTTAGACACAAACTGGAGGAGACACAGTGGAGCATGGTTAATGGAGACTAGAAGTCAGTTTTAGTCCAGAGGATTCAAGTCAAGAGGAGTCAAGTTGTCAGATCAAGTTTACAAGAGAAGAAAAGTCTTAACGAGTTCAATCAAGTCAGCAGAAGTTAAGAGAAGTCAACTGAACTAAACTGCTGCTCCTCCCTGCTAAACCTACAATACACCATGACATCAACATCAAACTGACTCCATGTTATTATTGGGGGTGCCCAATAATAATAATATCTATTTTTCATTGTAACAGGTACAACGAAATTAAGTGCATTCCTTGTTCGGTGCAAAAGTAGCAATAAATGAGTAAAAAGTCACTATGGACATAAAAAAGTGCATAAATACCTCACAGCCCACACATATCCCACCCAAACATTCATAACATATAAAACATAAAAGCTATGCTTTGGTAATACCGTTCAGTGAGATAATGGCTGGTGGGTAGAAAGTGTTTTTTAGTCTGTTTGTCCTGGTTTTTATGGATCTGGATCTCCTGCCTGATGGCAGCAGTTCAGTTTGTGACCGAGGTGTGATGAGTCTTTCACGATGGAATTGGCCTTTTTGAGGCAGCAGGAACCTCATTGTTCCCCTTTTTCTGTAAGTGGCTTTGGATAGAAGCGTCTGCTGAATGACTAAATGTGAATGTAAGTCTCACCAGAGCCATGAGTCCGGCTCCGATCCCGATCAGAGGACTGGCAGCGACGATGACGAGGGTGAGCTTCCATCCTTTGACGAAGCCGATGCAGAAACCGCACACGAAGGTGGTGAAGCGCTGCAGGAAGATGGCCACCTGGTCCGCGATGGCGTCGTTGATCTTGTTGATGTCGCTGTAATACAAACACAGACACTGTAAAACATGCACGCCAAAACTCCAAACATGCTGATCGTTGTCCCACTCACTCTGACATGCGAGTGTTGAGTTCTCCGACGGAGGTGCAGTCGAACCAGCCGATCTCCATCCGCATCACTTTACCAAAGTACATCCGCCGGATCAGCTGGATCTGACGCGCCGCTGACGTCACCCACAGAGAGATCTGACCGCGGGAAAACACACCAGTTAGACTCTGATCTGCAGAAGATCTGATCCAGTGAAAGTGTTTGCATGTATAAATAACATGTTAAGTCCTACCTGAAAGTATCCCAGCAAGAAGACGGCTAATGCAATTCCAACGTAATATAGAGCAAACAAGGTCATTTCATATTCAATGTCCAGAATTCTGAAAGACAAATACAGTTTATTAATCACAAATGAGCAACACAAAGACACAAAAACATGCAAAACATGTTTTTATTTTCATGCACTTGCCTTTTTGTGTCTTTTTTGGTCATTTTGTGTCTTTTTTTAAGTCATTTTGTGTCTTTTTTTAAGTCATTTTGTGCCTTTTTGTGTCTTTTTTGGTAATTTTGTGTCTTTTTTTTAAGTCATTTTGTTCCTTTTTGTGTCTTTTTTGGTCATTTTGTGTCTTTTTCTAAGTCATTTTGTGTCTTTTTGTGTCTTTTTTGGTCATTTTGTCTTTTTTTAAGTCATTTTGTTCCTTTTTGTGTCTTTTTTTGGTCATTTTGTGTCTTTTTTTAAGTCACTTTGTGTCTTTTTGTGTCTGTTTTGGTCTGCTTTGTTTTCTAGTCTGGATGTGATGAAGCTTTGGTTCTGTTGCAGCCTCCAGAAGGTTAAAGTGGATAACAAACTGTAAGTTTCCTGCTGATATCTGTAGTTAAACCTGTAGATTCTCCTCTTTCTGTCACATCTTCTACTACATTAGATGTTCTAGATGTTCTCCTCACCCACAGGTCCTGTTCCTGAGCGGGACCAGCATCTCCCAGGTCTGGTTGGTGGAGAAGTCGTAGTCGCTGTAGTTCCTCTTCCACTGGATGGTGTTGTTGAAGCACTCCTTCCTGTCGTCGCTCAGCTCGTTGAGCTCGATGTCGTACTCGATGAAGGTGTCGGTGAGCAGCCCGAACACCAGCAGCATCAGAGGCTGAGCCGAGCCGTGGAGAACCGCACAGACGCTGCCCACCGCCATCATCAGCACCTCGCTGCAGGAGGCGAACCGGAACTGGACCAGAAACACTCCAGTTAGTGTCCACACGGCTCATAGGGAGGAAGAGTTGGTTTAACAACTAAACCACACAACAAACTCACAAATTTAACAGTAAAACTTAAGAATTTCCCAGAAAAAAACTGACAAATTGCGAGAAAAAAACAAAAAAACTCACAAATTTACTGGAAAAAACTGACAAATTGCGAGAAAAAAAACTCACAAATTTGATACAAAAATATTTAAATTGCATGCATTTGTATCACCGAAAAAACTCACAAATTGTGAGGAAAAAAATCACTAATTTGCACCCCCGCCCACACAACTATGGGAAAACAAACTCACAAATTTACCAGAAAAAAACTCACAAATTGCAACAAAAAAACTCACAAATTGCAACAAAAAAACTCACAAATTTACTGGAAAAACCTGAAAAATTGCGACAAAAAAACGGACAAATTTGATACGAAAAAATATTTAAATTGCATGCATTGTTGCATGTTACACAAATTGACCACAAAAAGACAGAAATAGACGTAAAAAGACCAAAAAAGGCACAAATTGACCAAAAATAGATGTAAAATGACCAAAAAAGACACAAATTAACCACAAAAAGACAAAAATAGACGTAAAAAGACCAAAAAACTAAACAAATTGACCACAAAAAGACACAAATTGACCAGTTTGCAGCTCATATGGAGGAAAGAAACCACATAAAGAAAGTTTTTACCAGCTGGAAGAAGCCGACTCTGATGGCCGGCTGCTCTTTATCTCCTTTATTCCTGTTTGGAATAAAACATCAGTCAGTTTTTATACAAGACGTGCAAAATATACAGGATCTCTATTATCATTTACTCACTTGTCATCCTTGTTAGTTGTTGTGGTCCTGCATGAAAAAACACACAACATTAGTGGAAATAAGTACATTTACTCAAGCTTTTAAGTACAATTTTGAGGTACTTTAAACTTCTACTTGAGACTACAAAGGGGCACAAAACAGCTACAAAGAGACATAAAAGGGTTAAAAAGAGACGTTTAATAACCAGAGGTGGAATGTAACTAAATACATCTACTCAAGTTCTGTACTAAAGTACAATTTTGATTTACTTTACTTGAGTATTTCCATTTTATGTAACTTTATACTTCTACTCCACTGCATTTATCTGACAGCTTTACTCTTCAGGTGGAGATTTATCATAAAAAACACGACGCATAACAGTAAAATGCTTCTTTCATAAATGCATCAATAATAATAATCCAATGACTGAAAAAAAAAAACCTCTTGTTTATTTATTTTGACTTACTGGATCAACATTTTGAACACAGAAACACACAAAAAAAGTACAAAAAAACACACAAAAAAACATAAAAAAAACACAATAGAATTACAAAAAAAAACATTAAAAAAACAATAAAATTACAAAAAACACATAAAAACACACAAAAAATAAAATAAAAAAACCCACATAAAAAACCCACAAAAAATTACACAAAAAAACACACATAAAAACACAAAAACGCACAAAAAATGCAAAAGACAGAAAAAAAAAATGCAAAAAAAAAAAAGAAAATTACAAAAAACACAAAAAAATACAAAAAAACACAAACACACAAAAAAAACATTAAACACAAAAGATTGCATTAAAAATGCATTGAAATGCTGAATGCACACTGCAAAATTAAAAAAAAATCTCTTCAAAAACTTCAGTAAAATCATGTTAGACTTGGTCGAGGTGGTTTTAACCTTTGCTGAAAAGCAACACATATAAATGAGGTAAAAACAATCTGGAAACCTCATTAATGGAAACAATAATCGCCTGATTAATCAATGATCAAAATTGCTGTTAGTTGCATTAAATTGTGCAATAAATCTTCACGATTGCATTACTTCACACTGTGTTCTGTGCTCTTATTTTGAAGTTTTACCTATTACCTAGAAATGTCTCTTTGGTCTCACGTGAGACTCAACAGGAGAATGTAAACACACACACACACACACACACAGACACACACACAGAGAGTCCTGCTGGTCATTGACCTCTACGCAGATAATCTCTTCTAATAATCTCCCTCTGTTCCTGTGAATGGAAAGCCACTCTATTTATATTTATATTCTCCAATCCAAAGGAAAGGTAGAGCGCTTTAAAGGACCAGAAACAAATGATAAAAAAACTATAAAAGCAAGCAAAATGAATTATAATGAAGAAAAACACAAGCAAGTAAAACACTAAATATGCAACAAACATTCAAATTGTATTTAAAAGAAAATGAATTCAAAGTATTTTGAGATTGTTGCAGGTTTATAGGTACTGTTTGTTCAAAATGTTCGCTATTTTATAGAAAAAAACTGTTTTACTGGTTTGTCTCTGTTATTTCTCTCTACAGTTTGTGATGCAGACGAGTCTTAAACCTGCATTCTTTGTGGCTACTGTATGACCAAAAAAGACATAAAAAGACCAAAAAAGACAAATTGACCAACAAGAAGACACAAAAGGACAAAAATAGATGTAAAAAAAGACCATAAAGGACACAAATTGACCAAAAAGGACACAAATTGACCAAAAAAGACGCAAATTGACCAAAAATAGATATAATATGACCAAAAAAGACACAAAATGATCAAAAAAAGACGCAAATTGACCAAAAAATGACCAAAAAAAGACACAAAATGACCAAAAAAAGACGCAAATTGACCAAAAAAAAAGACACAAATTGATCACAAAAAGATGTAAAAAGACCAAAAAAGACACAAATTGACCAAAAAAATATGTAAAATGACCAAAAAAGACACAAATTGACAAAAAATAGACATACAAATTAACAAAAAAGACAAATCGACCAAAAAAAGACACAAATTGACCAAAAACAGATGACTATTCGTTCTTAAATTCTGCTTGTTTTCTGTGATTTCAGTGCAAAGAGGGAGAGAGGAGGATGAAGAGGGAGAGAGGAAGAACCAGGTGAGAAACAGAATGTTTAAAACTTAAAGTTGGCTGTTTTTTTCCTGAGGGGTGATGAGACGAAACACGGCAGAGTTTTAGACAAATTTACTAGAAAAAAATCACAAATTTGCTAGAAAAACTGACAAATTGCGACAAAAAAAAACTCAAAAATTTGTGAGGAAAAAATTACAAATTTACCAGAAAAAACTGTCTTTAAAGTTGCTCAATATCAAATTTCGGAGCACGTTTTCAGCGTTTTGTGCTCTTCAAAGCTTTTTGTCCTGCTGAACAACAAAACGTTATTTAAATTGCACAGAAAGTGCAGCTGCAGCCTCATTTATCAGGAGCAAATGAAACTATATAATATAAAACAGTCGACTTTTATCCCAAAAAACCTGCAAAAATAGCAACATTTAAAAAAGTACTTACGCATTGGATCCGGCTGCTTCTGTAAGAAAAAATAAAACAGGCTTTTAACGTTTTTACACTTTACGTCTGCAGCCGTAAGTCTTATTTTAACCTTTATCTTTTATTCAGATAAGATAATAAATCTCTGTTTCTGTTTTTACCTTCGTCTGAGAACTCGTAGCTGTGATTTTCTTGTCCCAGTTTCTTGATGCTCTGCAGTCTCACTGATCCACTCGGCATGTTGACGGGTCTACAAAAAGCACAAAATAAAGAAGAATATTTGCTTTAACAACTAAAACACACAACAAATTTACCTCAAAAAAACTCACAAATTGCGAAAAAAAAGCTCACAAATTTGCACCCACACAATTTTGGGACAGCAAACTCACGAATTTACCCAACTCACAATTTGCGGCAAAAAAACCCTCAAAAATTTGCACAAAACCCCCCACAATTTTGGAAGAACAAACTCACAAATTTACCAGAAAAAAAACCTCACAAATTGCGAGAGAAAAAGACAAATTTGCAAGAAAAAAACCTCACAAATTTACCAGAAAAAACGTAGAAATTTATCAGAAAAAAAAAAAATTGCGACAAAAAAACTAAAAAAAACTTGCAAGAAAAAACTAACGAATTTACCACAAAGAAGCTACAAATTTAGCAGAACAAACATCCCCCCCCCCACCACACACACACACACACAATTTTGGGAAAACAAACTCACAAATTTACCAGAAAAAAACTCACAAAATGACAAAAATAGACGTAAAAAGACCCTAAAGGACACAAAATGACCAAAAAAGACACAAATTGACCAAAAATAGATATAATATGACCAAAAAAGACACAAAATGACAAAAAAAAGGCAAATTGACAAAAAAATAGACATAAAAATTCACAAAAAAGGACAAAAATTGACCAAAAAGGACACAAATTGTCCAAAAATAGATATAAAATGAGCATGTGAGAAAAAAACACACAAATTTACCAGAAAAAACTCGCAAATTGGGACAAAAAAACAAAAAAAAACTTGCAAGAAACAACTAACGCACGCACACACACACACACACACAATTTGGGGAGAACAAACTCACAAATTTACCAGAAAAAAACTCACACATTGACTAGAAAAACTCACAAAATGTGAGAAAAAAAACACACAAATTTACCGGGAAAAACTTACAAATTTGCTGGAAAAAACTGACAAGTTGCGAGAAAAAAAACTCACAAATTTGATACAAAAAAATATTTAAATTGCTAAAATTGAATGCAGAGAAAGTGCAGCTGCATGGTGCATGAGGAGCGAATGAATCTGGTATTTTAGAGGCCAGACTCTTTAAACCTGCTGCAGTTTGTGCTGCAACCACTCAACAAACATGAAGTTTTTATCAGAAAAGAACGGAGACATACCAACACGTTTCTTTCTCAACAGAAGCCTTGTTTGTTCTGTCCTTGATGCATTAGTTCTAATAATAAAAGGAGCAGCAGAAAGCCTCCTAGATGAAGTCCTCCAACAGATGTTTGAGGTGTTTAGTGTCCGGCAGCTCGTCAGTCAGACTGTTTGGTTTGGCCCAGAATCAGAAAGTCTTTTTAAAGAGAGCTCAGGGTCACGCTGGTTGTTTTCTCTCTGAAGGTAATCGTCCCTCCGGACGTTCATGAATGTTAAAAAGGTGAGTGAACCCGCCAGCAGGTCAATATTCTACCTCTTTCTTCATCTTTCTTCATCCTCTCAGGCTGGAGGCGACCAGGAGATGATTTAATCACATTATCTAACAATAGAGACAAAGAGAAGTGACGGAAATATGATTTATTACACTGCAACACAAATTTACCAGAAAAAACTCACAAATTTGCTGGAAAAAACTGACTGATTGCGAGAGAAAAACCTCACAAAATGACAAAAATAGACATAAAAAAGACCATAAAGGACACAAAATGAACAAAAAAAGACACAAAATGACAAAAAAAAGGCAAATTGACCCAAAAAAAAGACACAAATTGACCAAATAAATATGTAAAATGTCAAAAAAGACACAAATCGACCAAAAAAAGACGTAAAGGGGACAAAAAAATCCCACAAATTCTTCATCCTCTCAGGCTGGAGGTGACCAGGAGATGCTTTAATCAGATTATGTAACAATAGAGACAAAGAGGAGATCAAAGATGTGACGGAAATATGATTTATTACTGTGCAATTTATAGATTTCACCATGAAACTTCCACAGTTTGTTATTTACATTAAGACAAGACAAGAACACTATTTTGCAGGACATAAATCTGAACATTGCATGAAACATAATACGACCAAAAAATATACAAAATGACCAAAAAAGACATAAAATGATTTAAAAAAAGACACTAATTCACCGAAAAAGACACAAAATGACAAAAAAGACACAAAATGAACAAAAGAGACACAAATTGACTAAAAAAAGATGTAAAATGACCAAAAAAGACATAAAATGATTTAAAAAAAGACACAAATTGACCCAAAAGATGTAAAATGATTTTTTTAAAAAGACACAAAATGAACAAAAAAGACACAAATTGTCCACAAAAGACACAAATTTGAACATAAAAAGACACAAAATGACCAAAAGTCTCAGAATAAATCCAACAATAAATCTGACAGATTTCTCTTTCTCTGTTTTTGTGAATGGATTCTGCTGGTTTTGAAGATATTTTTTTGGTCATTTTACGTCTTTTTTTTGGTCAATTTGTGTCTTTTTGTGGTCAATTTGTGTCATTTTTTTCCATTTTGTGGTCATTTTGTGTCTGTTTTGGTCAATATGTGTCTATTTCGGTCATTTTGCATCTTTTACGGTCAATTTGTGTCTTTTTGTGGTCAATTTGTGTCTTTTTGTTGTCAATTTGTGTCTTTTTTTGGCCATTTTGTGTCTTTTTGTGGCCAATTTGTGTCATTTTTTTCCATTTTGTGGTCATTTTGTGTCTGTTTTGGTCTCATATCCTGATATTTTTAGGCCGAATGGTGATATACGATATACAATCATGGAAAAAATGATTAAACCAGCTTGTTTTCTTTAGTTTCTTGTTCATTTTAATGTCTGGTACAACTAAAGGTTAATTTGTTTGGACGGATATAATGATAACAACAAAATATCTGATAATAGTTTAATTTAAGAGCTGATATCTAGACATTTAACATGGTTTTATTCATAATAACCAAAATCATTATCAATTGTGTCTTTTTTGGTAATTTTGTGTCTTTTTTTGGTCAATTTGCGTCATTTTTTTCGCCCTTTTTTGTGGGCTTTTTGTGCGAGGCAAATTCAGCCCTCAGAAACATTTTCTGCATGCAAAATGTTTCTGAGGGCTGAATTTGCCTCGCTGGTCACAATCTCCTGTGTTGTTATTCCTGTAATTCCCCTCAGGCTTCATAGAGGAATTCCTCTCTGAGTCTTATGCTAATGTGCAGCTGCAGGAGGAGAAACCAGGCGGAGGGCCTGAGACGGGAACGTCCAGTTGTTTGTTTATTTGATGCTGTAGTTAGAGGATTATTACTGTCAGTCGGCCAGATAAAACTAATAAAGTCAGACTGTTTCTGGGCTGCAGAGTGTTTGGACCGGGCAAATAATGTCTCCAAGACTTCATGGAGGGATTAGAAACGCACAGAAACAAGCTCTGACGGCTAATAACACACACTTAATACATTCACTTCCAGCTGGGATTACAAACAGAGTTTTTATTGCTTTACAAGCTCCAGAAACAAACATGATAAGGATATTTATGTCTGTTTGTGCTCCTTTAACTGTAAAATAGGGCTGGGTGGTAGAACACAGAATACTGTGCAGGAGAAATCTACTAAATATAGTCAGATTTACACAAAAACGACACAAATAGACCACAAAAAGATACAAATTGACCAACAAAAGACACAAATTGGCAACAAAAAGACACAAATTGACCAAAAAGGACACAAATTGACCACAAAAAGATACAAATTGACCAAAAAAAAGACGTGAAATGACCAAAAAAAGACACAAATTGACCAACAAAAGACGTAAGATGATAAAAAATACGCAATTTTGACCAAAAAAAGACACAAAATCACCCCAAAAAGGTGTAAAATGGCCAAAAAAATACACAAAATGACAAAAAAGACAGAAATTGACCAAAAAGACGCAACTTTGACCAAAAAAAGACACAAAAAGCCCACAAAAAAGAGCTAATAACACAGACTTAATACATTCACTTCCAGCTGGGATTACAAACAGAGCTTTTATTGCTTTACAAGCTCCAGAAACAAACATGATAAGGATATTTATGTCTGTTTGTGCTCCTTTAACTATAAAATAGGGCTGGGTGGTAGAACACAGAATACTGTGCAGGAGAAATCTACTAAATATAGTCACATTTACACAAAAATGTTTGTTTTGGATCTTTCCATCTTTCTTTTTTGTCTTTGAATAAAACAGGTTGATGATGATTTCTAGTGGCGTTGAGTTAAAACTAAACACTTTGCACGTTTTGATTAAAATACCAAATATAAATCGTATATATCACCATTCAACCATTGAAATTCAACCAAAAAGATGCAAAATTGACCCAAAAAGACACAAATTGGCCACAAAATGAAAAAAACCGACACAAATTGACCACAAACAGACACAAAATGGCCAAAAAAAGACGTAAGATGACAGAAAAGACACAAATTGACCCAAAAGATGTAAAATGACCAAAAAAGAGACGTAAAATGCCCAAAAAAGACGTAAAGTGATAGAAAAAAAGACACAAAAAAGACACAAATTGACCAAAAAAAGACACAAATTGACCCAAAAGACACAAATTGATCAAAAAAAGGCGTAAAATGGCCAAAAAAGACACAATTGATAATGTTTTGGTTATTATGAATAAAACCATATTAAATGTCTAGATATCAGCTCTTAAATTAAACTCTTATCAGATATTTTTGTTGTTATTGTTATTATTATATAAATATATAATAAAATGAACAAGAAACCATTTTTTCCATGATTTTATATCGTATATCACCATTCGGCCTAAAAATATCAGGATATGAGTTTTGGTCCATATCGTCCAGCCCTACTATTACTATTATTATTATTACTATTATTATTACTATAACTATTACTATTATTACTATTACTATTTATGCCCCAACGTAGAGTCTTTTTGTGTTTCTCCTTTAACTATAAAGTTTCAGATTCAGTCAGTTTTTCTGGTGATTTGTTGGTAATTTTCTCTTGAACTTAGAATAAAGTGAGTGTTCTGATGTATTGGTTCTAATCTTTTCTCTTTTAACTTAGAATAAAGAGAACGTTGTGATGGTTCTAATCTTGGTGTGGACACAAAGATCCATCAAAGCTGTCAAACATCTCTCTCTTATCTCACTTTACCAACAGATGAATTTAGTTTCCTGCAGCAGCTGAAACAGCAGCAGCAGCATGTTGAAGAGACTGTTTGACTTTATAGATCAGATCAAAGGTGCTTCAGATCATTTTAAACTTTAAAACACTTTAACACTAATGATGCATTTAAATCCTGACTAAAGACTTATTTATTTTTACTATTTCTTAGTCATTTAGTTTAATGCTGTTGTATGATTTTACCCAGTTATTTAATGCTTTTTATTCATATTCTCTTATATTATATATTATATGTGTTTAAGTGGGGCTCACTAAGTATTTTACTCTATAATAAGATAAATATGTATTTACGTGCTTCACAAAATAGACTAAGACCTGCAAACGGTATTTTTGTCAACTAAAAATCTGTTTCTTTTTTCACTAGTTTCTTTTTATGAGCAAATCTTTGAGTTAATTTCTTTAATGAGCAGATAAAAGTGATTCAGGACATTAATAAAAGTTCCATTAATACTCAGAAGTTCTGCTGCTACACCTTTTACTCTTTTTGCAAAAAGAAGAGTCAGTCTTTCTTATTTATGGAGATGATTTTCCTTCTTCTTGTGCTTTATGCTGTATTTTTTATTTTATTTTTTTGGTTGTTTTGAGTCTCTTTTTTCGTGATTTTGTGTCTTTTTCTTGGTCGTTTTGTGTCTTTTTTTGTTATTTTGTATCTTTTTTGGTCATTTTGTGTCTTTTTTCTGGGTTATTTTGTGCCATTTTTTGATAATTTTGTGTCTTTCTTGGTCATTTTGTCCTTTTTGGTCATTTTGTGCAATTTTTTGGTCATTTTGTGTCTTTTTCTTGGTTATTTTGTGTCTTTTTTTGTTATTTTGTGCCATTTTTTGGTCATTTTGTGTCTTTTTCTTGGTCATTTTGTGTCTTTTTTTGTTATTTTGTGCCATTTTTTGATAATTTTGTGTCTTTCTTGGTCATTTTGTCTTTTTTGGTCATTTTGTGCCATTTTTTGGTCATTTTGTGTCTTTTTCTTGGTCATTTTGTGTCTTTTTCTGGTCATTTTGTGTCTTTTTTCTGATCATTTTGTGCCATTTTTTGGTCATTTTGTGTCTTTTTCTTGGACATGTTGTGTCCTTTTTATTGGTTATTTTAAACAACAACTCAAAATGACCAAGAAAAGACACTATAAATTAAAATAATTATATTTTCATGCTTAATTGATGAGCCTCATTAGCAAATGAATAAAATCTGAAATATCTGTCTGTTGTGTTTGTTTGTTTTCTTACTTAAAATGTTCAGAAACATTTTACCTCATCAGAAAACGTTTTAATATTAGATTTATGTTTTATCAGTGTGAAAATAATGTGTGTTTCTCTGTAGTTGTTGCATTCCAGGTAGAAATGTTTCAGCAGGAGGTGAACAACCTGCAGGTCGAGCTGCAGAAACATCAATAATCAGATCTCACGTGTGTCTAAAACTACGCTGAAGATTTCACAACACTTTGACTCTTAGAGCAGCTTTTTAAACCTGCAGAAATTATAATATGCATAAATATAGAAAGCATCAAACTCTGAATGAGTGTTTATGTTTATAGAAGTTTGAGGAGCAGATCTCTGGTCTTGGTTCTGTGTTAAACTGAATGTAGGTCACATTATTTGTAAATCATTCTGTTTCTATTACAGAGCGTCCAACTTTTCTTGGAAGTCGGGTTGTTAAACAGCACAACCAAGAAAGACAAAATGACCAAAAAAAAGACACAAAATGACCAAAAAATGGCACAAAGTTAACAAGAAAAAGACACAAAATGACCAAAAAAAGACACAAAATGACCAAAAAATGGCACAAAATGACCAAGAAAAAGACACAAAATTATCAAAAAATGCACAAAATTAACAAAAACAGACACAAAATGACCAAAAAAGATACAAAATAACAAAAAAAGACACAAAATGACCAAGAAAAAGACACAAAATGACCAAAAAATGGCACAAAGTTAACAAGAAAAAGACACAAAATGACCAAAAAAAGACACAAAATGACCAAAAAAGATACAAAATAACAAAAAAAAGACACAAAATGACCAAGAAAAAGACACAAAATGACCAAAAAATGGCACAAAGTTAACAAGAAAAAGACACAAAATGACCAAAAAATGGCACAAAATGACCAAGAAAAAGACACAAAATTATCAAAAAATGGCACAAAATTAACAAAAACAGACACAAAATGACCAAAAAGATACAAAATAACAAAAAAAGACACAAAATGACCAAAAAAGATACAAAATAATAAAAAAAGACACAAAATTACCAAGAAAAAGACAATCACCAAAAAAAGACACAAAATCACCAAAAAGGACACAGAATGACCAAGAAAAAGACACAAAATTATCAAAAAAAAGACACAAAATGACCATATATATATATATATAATATTTTACCATCTACTGTCTTTCTACTGTCTGTTTTTTTCATTGGCTGAATCGGTTTATATCTGTAATAAATTAGTAATATAATTATTATCATATATCTTTTGTTTGTAGACACGTCTCTTCTGTGAGAGAAATTTATTTTTATGGTCGTTTTCTTGTTTGTTTTTTCATTCTGTGTCTTTTTTTGGTAATTTTGTGTCTTTTTTGGTAATTTTGTGTCTTTTTTGGTTATTTTGTGTTTTTATTTCAAAAATTGTGTATTTTTTTGGGCAATTTGTGTCTTTTTTATTTTGTGTAGGGTTTTTTTTTAAAAAACTATTTTCTTGGTCATTTTGTGTCTTTTTCCATCTTTTATGGTAATTATGTATCTTTTTACGTCTTTCTTTGGTTATTTTGTATCTCTTTACATCTGTTTTTGTTCATTTGGTGTCTTTTTTGGTAATTTTGTGTCTTTTTTGGTTATTTTGTGTTGTTTTTATTTAAACAATTGTGTATTTTCTTGGTCAATTTGTGTCTTTTTTATTTTGTGTTGGGTTTTTTTTTTTTTTACTATTTTCTTGGTCATTTTGTGTCTTTTTCCATCTTTTATGGTAATTATGTATCTTTTTACGTCTTATTTTGGTTATTTTGTGTCTTTTACATCTGTTTTTTGTAATTTTGTGTCTTTTTTTGCTAGATTTCAGCATTTTTTTGACATAAAATAAATGTGATCTGAATTGAAATCATAACCTTCACTTCCATGAAAAACAGTATTATATCACATACAATATTATATTATTATTATTATTATTACATACGGTAGTTTACACTGATGATAGAACAAAGACTTATTGGTCTAATAGTGGTAGAGTTAGATTATTTTTAGTTTGTAAGGCAGGAAATGAAGAAGGAAACAGCTCTGCTGCCACCTGCTGGTGAAATACAAGATTAAAACGCTCCAGATGACCTTTGACCCACAGAACACTCTTTACACACTCTGTTAACTGTGGAAATGTTTTGTGTTGGCTGGAAATAAACAAGCTGCAGAAAATAAAAAACCACCAAGAGACAAAGAACGCTGACTCCAACCACAGAAATGAGCTTTATTAGAATCCAGATGTTTCATGAAACAGAAACTAAACTATAATTCTTCAGAAATCTGTCAATAAAACAGGATCCAGCTGGTCAACAGCTGAGGACAAGAATCAGATAGAGAGAGAAACAGGAAGCAGCTGGTTAAGACTCATAGATACACATGAAATACTCATAGATACACATGAAATACTCATAGATACACATGAAATACTCATAGATACACATGAAATACTCATATTTACAAATAAAATACTCATATTTACACATAAATACTCATAGATACAGATAAAATACTCAAATATACACATAAAATACTCATATTTACACATAAAATGCTCATATTTACACATAAAATACTCATATTTACACATAAAATACTCATATTTACAGATAAAATACTCAGATACACAAAATACTTATATATACATAAAATACTTATATATACATAAAATACTCATATATACACAAAATACTCATATACACATAAAATACTCATATATACACATGAAATACTCATATATACACATAAAATACTCAGATACACATAAAATACTCATATATACACATAAAATACTCAGATACACATAAATACTCATATATACACATAAAATACACATATATACACATAAAATACTCATATACACATAAAATACTCATATACACATAAAATACTCATATATACACATAAAATACTCATATTTACAGATAAAATACTCATATTTACAGATAAAATACTCATATAGCCTACACATGAAATACTCATATATATACACATAAAATACTAATATTTACACATAAAATACTCATATTTACACATAAAATACTCATATTTACACATAAAATACTCATAGATACACAAAATACTCATACACATAAAATACTCATATATATATACACAAAATACTTATAGATACACATAAAATACTCATATATATATATATACACACATAAAATACTCATATATATATATATACACATAAAATACTCGTATATATACACATAAAATACTCATATATACACAAAATACTCATTGATACACATAAATACTCATATATACACATAAAATACTCATATATACATAAAATACTCATAGATACACATTAAATACTCATATATACACATAAATACTCACATATACACATAAAATACTCATATATACACATAAAATACTCATATTTACAGATATAAACATCCAGATGTACAGAGGCAAGAAACAGCATTTTGGTCATTTTGTGACCTTTCTAAACATTTTGTGTCTTTTTTTGGTCATTTTATGTCTCATTACATCTGTTTTTGGTCATTTTGGGACTTTTTTTTAAACATTTTTTAACATTTGGCATCTGTCGGCTGCCCTCTCCCCACACTGGAACCCTCAATACTGAAAAAAAACCATAATATTGTACTGCATTCACATTGATGGCTCAACACGCCTGAGATATGTTCTGTACTGTTGTTGTCTCGACTGTGTTCATGCTGTTTGTTGTTGTTTTCCTGTGGGACTATGCATGTATGTCTGGGTGTGTTTGTGTGTTTGTCTAAACTGGGTATTTTGAATTGTTCATATTTCCACAATATGACCAAGAAAGACACAAAATTATCAAAAACAGGTGTAAAAAAGACACAAAGTAACCAAAAAAGGTGGATAAAGACACAAAATGGCCAAAAAAGACACAAAATGAACAACAAAATACACAAAATGATCGAAAACGGATGTAAAAAAATTTTTGGTCACTTTGTGTCTTTTTTACATCTGTTTTTGGTCACTTTGTTAACCCAAATGACCAAAATAGACACTGAATGACCAAAAAAGACACAAAATCACCAAAAAAGGTGGATAAAGACACAAAATGGCCAAAAAAGACACAGTATTACTAAAGAGAGACACAAAATGAACAACAAAATACACAAAATGATCGAAAACGGTTGTAAAAAATGTGTCATTTTTAGACCTGTTTTTGGTTACTTTGTGTCTTTTTGTGATCATTTTGTGTCTTTATCCACCTTTGTTGGTGACTTTGTGTCTTTTTTTAAATCTGTTTTTGGTCTTTTTCTTTCTTTTGGTAATCCTGTGTCTCTTTTTGGTCAATTTGTGTCATTTTTTAATGAGTTTGTGTCTTTTTTGGTCATTTTGTGTATTTTTTTTTCATTTTGTGTCTCTCTTTGGTAATACTGTGTCTTTTTTGGCCATTTTGTGTCTCTATCCACCTTTTTTGGTTACTTTGTGTCTTTTTTTTGGTCATTTTGTGTCTTTATCCACCTTTTTTGGTTACTTTGTGTCTTTTTTTAAATCTGTTTTTGGTCTTTTTCTTTCTTTTGGTAATTCTGTGTCTCTTTTTGGTCACTTTGTTAACCCAAATGACCAAAATATATATTCATATTTTTTATAGACTCTTAAATGTTGCACTTACTGGAGAGCACTTTGCATTTCGTTGTACATGTGACAATGGCAAATAAAGACCTATTCTATTCTATTCTATTCATTTGGTGTCTTTATTTGGTCATTTTGTGGTATTTTAATAAAAACGATGTGTGTGTGTGTGTGTGTGTGTGTGTGTGTGTGTGTGTGTGTGTGTGTGTGTGTGTTCGTGTGTTCTTGTACTTCCTACATAGTGAGGACCGGAACACGTTTTTAACCAACAGAGTGAGGACATTTTTGCAAAGTGAGGACATTTCAGCCGGTCCTCACTTCTTTAAAGGCTTTTTTTAGATTTCAGACTTTGTTTTAAGGGTTAAAGGTTACATGATAATGATAATTAACTGAAACTGTATTGTGTGTTTACAAAACTAACTAAAATTATAGTGAAAATGTCCTTCGTTTTCATCTTTGTCAACTTTTTTCATACATAATAAAGATGGATCAGACAAAGGAAATAAAGGAAACATTTACTGTGACCTCTTTTAATCTCCCACCCAACAAATACCCCATTACAAAAAACTACAACTAATAAAAACTAAACTAAAACTAGCAAACTCACTCTAAAAACTAACTAAAACTAACTGAATTTGAAAACAAAAAATCACAATGAAAATAAAACTAAAACTAATGAAAAATCCAAAACTATTATAACTTTTCAAGGGAATTCACTGTTACAATGAGGGTCCTCACAAAGATAGAAGTACAAGAATGTGTGTGTGTGTCCTTCCTCCGCCAGCAGGAGGCGCTGCTGCCTCTCCTCCTCCTGCTGCTCCTCTTTGTGACTAGTTTCCTCTGTGTGGTAGTTTATTGATCTGTGATCTCTGACTGATCCAGACTGACTCAGTCCAGGTGAGACCTCCAACCGACAGGTAAGACCTCCGACTGACTCTCTGCTCTCATATAGAATATAGAATATAGAATATATAATGATCACTCTGAAGCCTTAAAACCTTTAATAACTGTGTTCCTCTGTGATTTCCTCTCGACTACCGGTAGAACAGCGAGGTCACATATTAATAAGCGCTGACAGTTACACTTATTGAGACATTTTGCACGTTTTGATCCGCTTTTATTCCAGTTTATCAGTTATTCCGCCTGTAATAACTCCTGCAGATAAAACAGCTCGTTAAAAGTTCTAAATGTTTCGTGTTTTTAGTCCATAACGGACTCTATTAATCAGTTATTTACTGAGCTAGAGACTCTGTGGAGATGAACTTTGAGATCAATAATCTGCAGCAGGTTGGCCAATAAGTTTATCATAAAAAGGTGAAACAAACCGCTTTTATTACGTGCTTCAACTTTATTCTGAAGTTGTTCTTGTTAATACTTAGTTAGATAGAAAGTTGAGTGAAATCTAGATATTTTTTAAGATCTGCATGAATAATAATACGATAATTTAATTAGAATATATAAAACAATCTGCATAACGAGAACTTTTAATATTGATATTTTAACTACATTTTGATGCTTTGGTACGTTTAAAAGCAGTAAAGTAATCAGATTACTTGTCCTTGACCCACTAATAAACATTAACTGGAGCCAGACAGTTTATATGGGTCGACTGAGGTCTTCTTATCTCTCCTTTATGGTCATTATATAGGAGTTATATATAGTCATTTTCTCTCTTTTTCTGCTCATTTTCTGTCTTTTGTTGGTCATTTTCTGTCTTTTTTTGATAATTTTGTGTATTTTTACGTATTTTTTTGGGTCCTTTTGTCTCTTTTTTTAGTCATTTTGTGTCTTTCTTGGTCATGTTGTGTCTTTTTTTAGTCATTTTGTGTCTTTTTTTGGTAATTTTGTTTCTTTTCTTTGATAATTTTGTGTCTTTTTCCACCTTTTATGGTAATTCTGTATCTTTTTTACAAAACGGACATCAAATAAAAATCTAAATCTTCGGTCTGGAATGGAAATTTCAACAGTAGCAAAAAAAGAATAAAAAATATTCAGATTTGTTGACATTTGATGATATTCTACACCTAGCATTTTGTGTCTTTTTTTTAGTAATTTTGTGTCTTTAATTTGATAATTTCGTGTCTTTTTCCACCTTTTATGGTAAGTCTGTATCTTTTTACGTCTTTTTTTGTCAATTTGTGTCTTTTTTTAGTCATATTGTGTCTTTTTTAGACATTTTGTGTCTTTTTTTGGTCATTTTGTGTCTCTTGGTCATGTTGTGTCTTTTTTTAAGTCATTTTGTGTCTTTTTTAGTCATTTTGTGCCTTTAATTTGATCATGTTGTGTCTTTTTCCACCTTTTATGGTAAGTCTATCTTTTTACGTCTTTTTTTGTCATTTTGTGTTTTTTTTCAGTCATTTTGTGTCTTTTTTTAGTCATTTTGTGTCTTTTTGAGTCATTTTGTGTCTTTTTTAGTCATTTTATGTCTTTTTTTTAGTCATTTTGCGTCTTTTTTAGTCATTTTGTGTCTTTTTGAGTCATTTTGTGTCTTTTTTAGTCATTTTGTGTCTTTTTTTTAGTCATTTTGTGTCTTTTTTTAGTCATTTTGTGTCTTTTTGAGTCATTTTGTGTCTTTTTTTAGTCATTTTATGTCTTTTTTTTAGTCATTTTGTGTCTTTTTTAGTCATTTCGTGTCTTTTTGAGTCATTTTGTGTCTTTTTTAGTCATTTCGTGTCTGTTTTAGTCATTTCGTGTCTTTTTGAGTCATTTTGTGTCTTTTTTAGTCATTTTGTGTCTGTTTTTGGTCATTTTGTGTCTTTATTGCATCTGTTTTTGGTCATTTTGTGTCTTTATTACATCTTTCGATGGAACAGACAATGTGAATTTATAGGAGTAGCAGATATTCAAGTGAACTGGTTGTTTTAGTAAAGATTTACTGTATCAGTCTCTAGCAGTAATGATTTGTTGAGGTGGTGGTAGATGAACTGGTCCTCCAGCGGTCTAATATCTGATCCTGGTGAACTATTAAAGTCCTGTGTGTCCCCTCAGTCATGTTCCTGTACCTGCTGGTCCTGGTGGTCCTGGTCTACCTGTACCGATGGATCCGGGAGCTGCCTCGGGTCCCCGATAAGAGCAGCCGGTACGTCTACGTGACGGGCTGCGACTCGGGCTTCGGGAACCTTCTGGCTCGCCACCTGGACCAGAACGGCTTCAGGGTGATCGCCGGCTGCTTCACGGAGCGAGGAGAGGAGGAGCTGAAGAAGAACTGCTCCTCCAGCCTCATCACCGCTCACCTGGACGTACGCTCCAAGGACAGCGTGGCCAAGGTGGCCGCCATGATCCGGGACACCACCGGGGACAAAGGTGACATCACTGGAGCCTCACAGTCACTCTTCTATGGCTTTATACACCTTTTATCGGTCACTTTGTGTCTTTTTTACTTCTGTTTTTGGTCATTTTGTGTCTTTTTTGATCATTTTGTGTCTCTTTGTGGTAACTTTGTGTCTTTTTCTGGTCATTTTGTGACTTTTTTTGATCATTTTGTGTCTCTTTGTGGTAACTTTGTGTCTCTTTGAGCTAACTTTGTGTCTCTTTGAGCTAACTTTGTGTCTCTTTGTGGTAACTTTGTGTCTCTTTGTGGTAACTTTGTGTCTCTTTGAGCTAACTTTGTGTCTCTTTGTGGTAACTTTGTGTCTCTTTGTGGTAACTTTGTGTCTCTTTGAGCTAACTTTGTGTCTCTTTGGGCTAACTTTGTGTCTCTTTGGGCTAACTTTGTGTCTCTTTGGGCTAACTTTGTGTCTCTTTGGGCTAACTTTGTGTCTCTTTGTGGTAACTTTGTGTCTCTTTGAGCTAACTTTGTGTCTCTTTGAGCTAACTTTGTGTCTCTTTGTGGTAACTTTGTGTCTCTTTGAGCTAACTTTGTGTCTCTTTGGGCTAACTTTGTGTCTTTTTGTGGTAACTTTGTGTCTCTTTGGGCTAACTTTGTGTCTCTTTGTGGTAACTTTGTGTCTTTTTGTGGTAACTTTGTGTCTCTTTGAGCTAACTTTGTGTCTTTTTTGATCATTTTGTGACTTTTTTTGATCATTTTGTGTCTCTTTGTGGTAACTTTGTGTCTCTTTGGGCTAACTTTGTGTCTCTTTGGGCTAACTTTGTGTCTCTTTGTGGTAACTTTGTGTCTCTTTGTGGTAACTTTGTGTCTTTTTGTGGTAACTTTGTGTCTCTTTGAGCTAACTTTGTGTCTTTTTTGATCATTTTGTGACTTTTTTTGATCATTTTGTGTCTCTTTGTGGTAACTTTGTGTCTCTTTGGGCTAACTTTGTGTCTCTTTGGGCTAACTTTGTGTCTCTTTGTGGTAACTTTGTGTCTCTTTGTGGTAACTTTGTGTCTTTTTGTGGTAACTTTGTGTCTCTTTGAGCTAACTTTGTGTCTTTTTTGATCATTTTGTGACTTTTTTTGATCATTTTGTGTCTCTTTGTGGTAACTTTGTGTGTCTTTGAGCTAACTTTGTGTGTCTTTGTTGTGTGTTTTCCCGTCTCCAGGCCTGTGGGCCGTGGTGAACAACGCGGGGACGGCGGTCCCGTCGGCCATGTGTGACTGGCTGGAGGTGGAGGACTACCGCTCCATGCTGGAGGTCAACCTGCTGGGCGTGGTCTCCGTCACGCTCAGCGTCCTGCCGCTCATCAAGAAGGCCAGAGGACGCGTGGTGAACGTGGCCAGCGTCTTCGGGAGGATCAGCGCCGCCGGAGGACCCTACACCATCTCCAAGTACGGCGTGGAGGCCTTCAACGACTCCCTCAGGTACAAAACACCACTAATATACACCTGATGCTTGGTTTGGGGCGCTGCAGCTGCACAAACATGCAGGAGAAGAGATGTTCCCTCTGGAGAAACATCTAAAAACATCCAAAATATGACCAAGGTGTCACTGATGGAGACGGAGAAGTTTCTGTTAAAACAAGAAATACATCAAACGTGTTTTTATAAAAAGCAGTAAAAGCTCCTTTCATTTCTTACTCATTTATTTGTGGCAGTGTCATTTAAAAATCTAATTAAAGGACCAAAATAATAGGAGGAGAACATGAGGGGAGTCAATAAACACATGATTTATGATTTATTAGGCAAACATGAATAATAAACAACAACAAAAGACACAAAATGACTGAAAAAGACACACAAAAAGAAAAAAAGACCAAAAGAAAAGACAAAAAAATAGACAAAATGTTTAAAAAAAGTCAAAAAATTACAAAAAAAGTATGGATGTAAAAAGGATGTAAAAAAAAGACACAAAATGACCAAAAAAGGAAAAAAGACAAAAAAAGACACAAAAACACAAAAAAATAGACAAAATGTTGTTGTTTTTTAAAAAGATGTAAAAAAAAAAGACAAAATAACCAAAAAAGACAAAAAAGAGACAAAAAAAATAGACAAAATGTTTTAAAAAAGTCAAAAAATTAAAAAAAAAAAAAGATGTAAAAAAGACACAAAATGACCAAAAAAGAAAAAAAAAGACCAAGAAAAGACACAAAAACACAAAAAATAGACAAAATGGGTTTTTTTAAATGACCAAAAAGAGGCACAAAATAACCCAAAAAGGTGAACCCCCCCACAAAATGACCATAAAGAGACAAAATGTTTTAAAAAGGACCAAAAAGATGTTTAAAAAAAAAGACACAAAATGGCCAAAAAAGAAACATACATAAAAAGATGCATATTTTTATCTGGCCACATAAGATTAGACAAACAAATGATTAAAATGATTTAAATAGCATTTATAATAAATAAATAAATAAATAAATAAATAAGACCTATAAGGAGTGTTTATGTGATTTAACTTATTCTTACTGATTAAATGTGATGTTTTCCTCAGATGGGGCATGAAGCCGTTTGGAGTTAAAGTTCTCTGCATCGAGCCTGGATTCTTCAAGACCAACGTGACGGACGTGGGCGTCCAGAGCAGAAGTCTGGAGACGGTCTGGAAGAAGATGCCTCAAGAGATCAGGGACGAGTACGGACAGGACTACTTCCACCAATGTACGGGGGTTTACTAAATTACTTTCCTTTTTTAGGGTCATTTTCTGTCTTTTTCCACCTTTTTTGGTGATCTTGTGTCTTCTTTAAACATTTTGTGTATTTTTTTTGTCATTTTGTGTCTTTTTTGGTCATCTTGTGTCTTTTTTTCTTTGTTATTTTGTGTCTTTTTCAACCTTTTTAAGGTCATTTTGTATCTTTTTACATCTTTTGGTCATTTTGTGTCTTTTTTTGTCATTTTGTGTCTTTTTTTGTGTCATTTTGTGTCATTTTTTCCAGTTTTTCTGTTATTTCTGGCCACATTACGCTCTAATATGTATCACTAGACTTTAATTTGACAATATTTCAGCATTTTTAGGGTTTTTAAGATTTGACCATTTTTGCCCAAAAACAACATGCTATAGTATGACTTTTTATTTTTATTTTGCACATCTCGAAATATGGTGGGTTTTTAGTCATTTCTGGAAAAAAATATTAAACTACATGTATCAACAGACTATAATAAGACTATTTTAAGCATATTTAGGCATTTTAAAATTTGACAAATTTTGACAAAAATCGACATGCTGTAGTATGACTTTTTGTCAGTTTCAGGGCATTTAAAATTTTTAGGACTTTTTCACAAAAAAATTTGACATGCTATAGTATGACTGGTCATCTTTTGTCTTTTGTCATTTTGTGTCTTTTTTTGGGTTATTTTCTAGCCTGGGTATACCCAGACTGCCTTGCGCGCTCGAATTTGATTTCGAACCTCCAGCCAGTCTGGCAACGAGGCGATTATCTTAGCCCTGTTTTAGGGATCCAATCACAGAGCGGGGAGGGACGGTGAGACGATGACGCGTACTACTCGGCACTTGGAAGTTTTCCGGATCCAACATGGCTGCTGCAGACGCGAAACTCTCTTTAGCTGTAGATGGTGTTTTAAATAGTTTAGAGCGAAAGTTGAAAGGCGAAAGGTCTCTCGGCAGCTCCGCTGTCCCCCGACTTGTAGCGAGATCACCGGTAGCGGGGCTATTAGCGCCGCACGGGCGGTTTCTGCGGCTCGTTGCGCCGAGCCGGTGAGACCGCCGGTCACCGCCGGTGATCTCGCTCCGAATCGGGGGACAGCGGAGCCCCCAGAGACCCGCAGCAGCTTGTTTATTGCCCATAAAATCAGTGGATGTGTGGCTGAATGACATGAGGGGGAATAAAGCGTGAAAATAAATAATCTTGCAGAAAGCGAGAACTGGAGAAGCAAAGCAGCAGCAACACTCTCTCATAGACACACACACAACAAACATCCATCTCTGTTGCTCTACTACGTCATCTGGTATAACTGATCTGATTGGCTAGGAGCTACCTACAGACGCTTTGATAGACATTCTAAGCGTCCAATAAACGGCTCCGGAGGATCGTAAACCACACCTCCTCTACGGAGAAATGCATTGAAGGTGTCCAGACCTAATCTCCAATGAGATTTGGTCTGGTGTTAGCCAGGCTAGTTATTTTCTGTCTTTTTCCACCTTTTTTGGTGATCTTGTGTCTTCTTTAAACATTTTGTGTCTCTTTTGGTCATCTTGTGTCTTTTTTTGGACATTTTCTGTCTTTTTTTTGTCATTTTCTGTCTTTTTTTGTCATTTTCTGTCTTTTTTTTGTCATTTTCTGTCTTTTTTTTGTCATTTTCTGTCCTTTTTTGTCATTTTCTGTCTATTTTTGGTCATTTTCTGTCTTTTTTGGTCATTTTCTGTCTTTTTTGGTCATTTTCTGTCTTTTTTTAGTAATTTTGTGTCTTTTGGTCATCTTGTGTCTTTTTTTGGACATTTTCTGTCTTTTTTGGGGTCATTTTGTGTCTTTTTTTGGTCATTTTGTGTCTATTTTTGGTCATTTTGTGTCTTTTTTTGGTCATTTTGTGTCTGTTTCTGTTGTTTATTATTGATGTTTACCTAATGAATCCTGTGTTTATTGGCTCCCCTCCAGCGTTGGAGATCTTAAAGACCAAAGTGGCGCCGATGTGCGACGCGGACCTGATGAAGGTGGTGAGCTGTATGGAGCACGCCGTGGCGGCGCGGCGTCCCCGTTCCCGCTACTCTCCCGGCTGGGACGCCAAGTTCTTCTGGCTGCCGCTGTCCTACATGCCCAGCTGCGTCAGCGACTACGTCCTCACCGCCTCCGCCATTCCTCTCGCCAGGAACGCCAAATAAACTGTCAGCGTGTGTTTGTGGCGCTGCATTTCACCAGAAGCCTCCGAGGAATAAAAACCTACAACAACACGTCAGTCTGGGTCATCTTCTGTCTTCTTTAGGTCATTTTGTCTCTTTTAACGTCTTTCTTTTGGTCATATTGTGTCTTTTTCCACCTTTTTATGGTAATTTTGTATCTTTTTACATCTTTTTTGGTTCATTTTGTGTCATTTTTAGTTCATTTTATGTCATTTTGTGTCTTTAGGGGGTCCTTTTGGGTCATATTGTGTCCTTTTTTGGTCATTTTGTGTCTTTTTTGTTGAAGGATAATGATTTTGTGTCTTTTTCCACCTTTTTATGGTAATTTTGTATCTTTTTACGTCTTTTTTGGTTCATTTTGTGTCTTTTTTTGGTTCTTTTTGTGTCATTTTTGGTTCATTTTGTGTAATTTTTGGTCATTTTGTGTCTTTTGGGGGTCCTTTTGGGTCATATTGTGTCCTTTTTTGGGTCATATTGTGTCCTTTTTTGGGTCATATTGTGTCTTTTTCACGTAATTTTGTGTCCTTTATTGGTCATTTTGTGTCTTTTTTGTTGAAGGATAATGATTTTGTGTCTTTTTCCACCTTTTTATGGTAATTTTGTATCTTTTTACGTCTTTTTTGGTTCATTTTGTGTCTTTTTTTGGTTCTTTTTGTGTCATTTTTGGTTCTTTTTGTGTCATTTTTGGTTCATTTTGTGTCATTTTGTGTCTTTTGGGGGTCCTTTTGGGTCATATTGTGTCTTTTTCACATAATTTTTTGTCCTTTTTTGGTCCATTTTGTGTCTTTTTTGGTCATTTTGTGTCATTTTTGGTCATTTTGTGTCTTTTGAGGGTCCTTTTGGGTCATATTGTGTCTTTTTTGGTCCATTTTGTGTCTGTCTTGGTCATTTTGTGTCTTTTTTGTTGAAGGATAATGATTTTGTCTTTTTCCATCTTTTTATGGTAATTTTGTATCTTTTTACGTCTTTTTTGGTTCGTTTTGTGTCTTTTTTGGTTCTTTTTGTGTCATTTTTGGTCATTTTGTGTCTTTTGGGGGTCCTTTTGGGTCATATTTTGTCTTTTTTACATAATTTTGTGTCCTTTTTTGGTCATGTTGTGTCTTTTTTGGGTCATTTTGTGTCTTTTTTGTGAAGGATAATGAATGAATATTATAAAGTGGCTGTTCCATATTTTTGCTGGTGCTTTCCAGAAACCCTGAGCTGGTTACTGAAGATAATCCTCAGCTCTGTGACTCGTCTCGTGGGGGAAAATATGCTGGAAACAAAGGAATTCCTCCGTGAAACTGCTCAACAGTTTATTCTCTAGACTTTTCTTCAACAACAGTTTATTCTCTAGACTTTTCTTCAAGGCCGTCTTATCTACAGGACGATAGTCTGTGCTAACTAATCTGGAGGCCAAAGTTCAGCTGGAGCAGTAAATAAGTTTCCTCATTTCAAAGTTCATAAGGAGCAGTTTGTTACTGTTCTCATTCCCTGAACATCTAATTCTTAAATTGCATAATCTATGTAATTGCGCAATATTTTAGCATTTTTAGGGTTTTAAAAATTTGACCATTTTTGCCCAAAAACAACATGCTACAGTATGACTTTTTGTCAAATTTAGGACATCTTGGAATATGTTTTTTTTTTTTGTCATTTCTGGAAAAAAAATATTATACTACATGTATTAACAGACTATAATAAGACCATTGTAAGCATATTTAGGCATTTTAAAATTTGACCATTTTTGCCCAAAAACAACATGACTTTTTGTCAAATTTTTTGACTTTCAAAATTTTTGTGTTTTTGCTATTTCTCTGGGAAAAAAGTATACTACATATAGCAACAGACTAAAATAAGACTATTTTGAGAATTTCGGGACATTTTAAAATTTTATGACTTTTTTGCAAAAAAATTCGACATGCTATAGTATGACTTTTTTTTTCAAATTTCAAATTTTGGACACCTCAAAATATGGTGGTTTTTTTTGTGATTTCTTGCCAAATTATGATCTAACATGTATCAAGAGGCTATAATTGGACATTTTTTGTGCATTTTTAGCAATTTTAAAATTTTACCATTTTTGACAAAATTTCGACATGCTATAGTATGACTTTTTTTTTCAAATTTCAAATTTTGGACATCTCAAAATACGGTGTTTTTTTGTGATTTCTGGCCACAAAATGCTCTAATATGTATCAACAGACTATAATAAGACCATTTTGAGAGTTTCTGGGTCAAAGTCTCCAAGCTCCGCCTCCTCTGGTGGAGAGGAAGAGTCTAGGGTCCTGGACCAGCAGGTCACAGGTTTGAATCCAGCATTGATCTTTGATAAATATCAGTTTCTATCATCTCTGTGATGGAAATAAACTGGAGAAAAACTGTTTGTGACACAAACTTGTGAACGTTTTCAATCAAATAACCAAATGTTTAATATTTCTAACTGCATGATTCTGTGTCAAAAAGAGAGAAAGATGTCCAGAGTTTCCTCTGTGGTCTAGTGGAAAAGATCCAGTATATGATTCCGAAGGTTCTGGGTTCAAATCCAGTTTGAAAATTTTTTTTCAGTTTGTCCTCTTGAGACTTCCTGCTGCATTCATGACAACAAGTTAGGAACAGCTCAGTTTCCTTCCTGTGTTCCTCTGGAGTAGTGGACATGTCAAGAGTCCTGTACCAGAAGGTTGTGTGTTCAAATCCAGCCTGAAACCCTCTTTTTCTACCCATCCACTTCAATAATTACTGCTGAAACTATATAATTCACTTTCCACCTGTTACATGCACCTCTGCTGTGGTGTAGTGGTATATCATGAGCTCTCAACCTGTAGAATATTGGTTCCAATCCCATCTGAAACTCTTTTTCTGTTTGTTTGCTTCAATTCCTCCCTGTGCATTCAAGAGTGTTACCTAGACAAAATGCATTGTTCCACAGTGGTATAGTGGAAATGTTATTGGCTTCCCAACCCGGAGGTTCTTGGATCATATCCCAGCTGAAAATAATTTTCTGTTTGATTGAACAAGAATATCTTCTTATATCTTCTAATATACTTCCTGTGTTCCTCTGGAGTAGTGGACATGTCAAGGCTCCTGCACCTGAAGGTTGTTGGTTTGAAACCAGGCTGCTCAGTTTTCAGTCATCTCAACTACCAAACAGCTCGTTAAGGGTGCAAATTAATTCATGAACACAATTGTTATGAATGAATAAAATTCAAATATGCATTTATAAAGACAGAAACCCTTTTTTAAAATAAACAAGAAGGCTCAGAAGTTCTGCTGAGTGTTTGGACCAAAAGTTGTTTTATTTGTAATTCTTCTTTAATTAAATGTCTCCTTTACTTATGAATCATTAAATAAGTGAATTAACATGAGGAAGCAGGAGTTTGATGCCAGTGTGTGAAAGTGGAGGCAGAGAGTCTGAAGACAGATTTGTCTTCTTGCAGTCGTCCAGCAGGAGGCGCTGTCCCTCCTTTTGTCTCTTTCACAGGATGAATCAAACTATGAATGCATGAATAAAAGGTAAATGATTGATGAAGCTGTTGATCTTCCAGCTGACGGCAGTGAGCCATGTGTTGGTCCAACCTGCTGACTCGTCCTCTGGATCAACAACACACATTTACAAATAAACTGCATCATTATGAACAAAAGACATGAAGACTGCTGAGTGTTTGTCTGGATCAACTTCCTGCTGAATCCTTCACAATAAACTAGACTAGAAGTAAATGTGCCTGACAGCCTCAATTTATCATTAAAAAGACATAAAGAGGAGAGGATCATTGATTTCTGACTTTTTTTTCAAAGATCTTTGATAATATATAAAACGTCACAAATCAAAGATCGTCTATTCTTTATGTCTTTTTAAGACACGTTTTATATGTTTATATATATATATATATGTGTGTGTGTGTATGTATGTATATGTGCCTGACAGCCTCAATTTCCCATTAAAAAGACATCTTAGAATAGACGATCTTTGTATTTGTAGTTTTTTATATTATCAAAGATCTTTGAAAAAAGTCACAAATCAAAGATCCTCTATTCTGTACATCTTTTTCGCCAATTTCTCATGAAAACGACATCTTAGAATTAAGGATCTTTGATTTGTGATTTTTTTTCAAAGATCTTTTAAAAACTACAAATACAAAGATCGTCTATTCCAAGATGTCTTTTAAATGAGAAATTGAGGCTGTCAGGCACACACACACACACACACACACACATATATATATATATATATATATATATATATATATATATATATCAGAATAAACTATATATATATATATATATATATATATATATATATATATATATATATATATAAGAATAAACTATATATATATATTTCTACGGAAAAATATTCTACTACATGTATCAACAGACTATAATAAGACAATTTTGAAAGTTTCAGGGCATTTAAAATTTTTATGACTTTTTCACAAAAAAATACGACATGCTATAGTATGACTTTTTTTTTTCTTCAAATTTTGGACATCTCAAAATATGGTGTTTTTATGTTATTTCTGGCCACATAATGCTCTAATATGTATCAACAGACTACAATAAAACCATTTTGAGAGTTTCTGGGTCAAAGTCTGAAGTCAAACTTTTCTGGCTCCAGGCTCCGCCTCCTCTGGTGGAGAGGAAGAGTCCAGGGTCCTGGACCTAAAGGTCACAGGTTTGAATCCAGCATTGATCTTTGATAAATATCAGATTCTATCATCTCTGTGATGGAAATAAACTGGAGAAAAACTGTGACACAAACGTGTGAATGTTTTCAATCAAACAACCAAATGTTTCATATTTCTAACTGCATGATTCTGTGTCAAAAAAAAAACAGGAATCCATTGTCTCCTCTGTGGTCTAGTGGAGAAGTTCCAGTCCATGATGCAGCAGGTTCTGGGTTCAAATCCAGCATAATTCCTTTTTTTTTCAGTTTGTCCTCTTGAGACTTCCTGTTACATTCATGACATCAAGTTAGGAACAGCTCAGTTTCCTCCCTGTGGTCCTCTGGAGGAGTGGACATGTCAAGGATCCTGCACCTGAAGGTTGTGTGTTCAAATCCAGCCTAAAACCTCCTTTTCTACCCATCCACTTCAATAATTGCTTGCTGAAACTATATCATTCATTTTCCACCTCTCACCTGCATCTCTGCTGTGGGGTATTGGTATAGTCATGGGTTCTCAACCTGAAGAACATTGGTTCCAATCCCACCTCAAACTCTTTTTCTGTTTGTTTGCTTGAATACATCCCAGTGCAATTAAGAGTGTCACCTAGACCAAATGCACTGTTCCACAGTGGTATAGTTGAAATGTCATTGGGTTCCCAACCTGTAGGTTCTTGGATCATAGCCCAGCTGAAAATCATTTTTTGTTTGATTGCTTCAAAACCTCTTGGTGCATTCATCAGTTCAACAAGAATATCTCTTCCGTTGTTCCTCTGGTGTAGTGGACATGTCAAGGGTCCTGGACCTGCAGGTTTTTGGTTTGAATCCAGTCACCTCGGTTCATTTTTTTTTTATGGATATAAACTGGAAGGAAACTATCTGTGACTTGTGAAAACTTGTGGATTGCAGCAACATGTTTTTGAGGAAAGATGTAAAAAATATTTTTTAACCTTTCTGATTACGTCTCACTACAAAAAACAATTTCACCCCAGCAGCTTTTGTCCATTGTGGTGAAGGGGAAATGTTGCTGACACATGGTGGCTAAAGTTTTGGGTTCAAATCCAGCCTGAAACTTTGTTTTCTCAACTTCACTACTTCCTGCTGACAGACTACTTTTCAAATTCCACCTGCCACCTGCATCTCCACTGTGGTCTAGTAGTAATATTGTTGGGTTTGCAACCCAAAGGTTCTTGGTTCAAGTCCCATCTGAAACAATTTTTCTGTTTGTTTGCTTCAATACCTCCCAGTGCAATTAAGAGTGTCACCTACACAAAATCAGAATCAGAATCAGAATCACTTTTATTGTCACTGTACCAGGATACAATGAAATTAATAAAACACCACCAAGTCAGTGCAAGAGACAATGTCTCAGAAATAATAATAATAATAACATACAAATAATATACAAACAGACATAAAGTGCACACTTTGAATTTCAGCAGTGAAAAAATAAATATGGTCCATATACATGTGAGATATTGCACTTGTTTGGAGGTATTGCACAAGAGGGAAGATCAGTTCATACTGCAGTTAAGGGTGATTATGGCCTTGGGAAAGAAGCTGTTTTTGAGTCTGTTTGTTCTGGCCTTAATACACCTGTAGCGTCTCCCTGAGGGCAGCAGGTCGAACAGGGCAGAGCCAGGGTGGGAGCTGTCCTTGATGATTGCTCTGGCTCTGTTGAGGCAGCGGGAGGTGTAGATGTCCATCAGGGGGGGGAGAGGGCAGCCGATGATCTTTTGTGCTGCCTTTATGACTCCGTGCAGCCTCTCCCTGTCTGCAGCCGTGCAGCTGCCATACCAGATGGTAATGCAGTATGTCAGCAGGCTTTCTATGGATGAGTGGTAGAAGGTCAGCAGCAGGTTGGTGTTGAGGTTGTGCTTCCTGAGGACTCTCAGGAAGTGTAGCCGCTGCTGAGCCTTCTTGATGATGGTGGTGGTGTTTACTGACCAGGAGATATCAGCGGAGATGAGGACGCCGAGAAACCTGATGGTGTGTACCCTTTCCACGCACTCGCCGTTGATGTGAAGGGGGGCTGGGTCGGTCCTGTGCTTCCTGAAGTCGATGATGATCTCTCTGGTCTTCTTGGTGTTCAGAGCGAGGTTGTTCTCTGAACACCAGGCTGCCAGCTTCAGGACCTCCTCTCTGTAGGCGGCCTCATCACCCCCGGAGATGAGTCCGACCACTGTAGTGTCATCGGCAAATTTGACGATGAGGTTGTTGTTGTGGGCCGGTCTGCAGTCGTGGGTGTAGAGGCAGTAGAGGAGGGGGCTCAGCACACAGCCCTGTGGGGAGCCGATGCTCAGCGTGCGGGTGGAGGAGAGGTGGGGGCCAAGTCTCACAGTCTGGGGTCTGTTGGTGAGAAAGTCCTTAATCCAGGCACCTGTGAGAGGAGGGAGGCCGAGAGTGTCCAGTTTTGTGGTGAGTCTGTCCGGTATTATTGTATTGAAGGCAGAGCTGTAATCCACAAAGAGCATCCGGACGTAGCTCTGCCGCTGCTCCAGGTGGTTCAGTGCAGAGTGGAGAGCTACAGCGATGGCGTCTTCTGTGGATCTGTTGGTCCGGTATGCGAACTGGTGAGGGTCGAAGTCTGGGGGGAGATAGTCCTTGATGTGCTGGAGAACTAGTCTCTCGAAGCACTTCATAATTACCGGAGTGAGGGCCACTGGACGGTAATCATTCAGGCTGGTGATGGGAGACTTCTTCGGCACTGGGATTATTGTGGCGGATTTCAGGCAGGACGGGATGACTGCCTGGGCCAGGGAGAGGTTGAAAATCCTGGTGAAGGTGGGGGTGAGCTGGTTGGCACACGCTCTAAGCACCTTGCCAGGTACTCCGTCTGGGCCGGCAGCCTTCTTGGGGTTCACTGCCAGGAGCACCCGTCTGACATTGTGCTCCTGTACAGTGAATGGGGTGGTGTTGGAGCCAGGTGGGCGTGGGGGCATGGCTGGAACAGATGAGTGCTGCTGGTGTGATGATCCAAACCGGGCAAAGAAGCTGTTTAGCTCCTCTGCCAGTGATGCGCTCATGTCTGCTGTTGACGCGTCACAGCCTCTGAAGTTTGTGACGTCACGTATGCCCCGCCACACCTCCCGTGCGTTGTTGCTGGCCAGGTGAGACTCTATCCG
Organism: Centropristis striata; assembly: GCF_030273125.1. Lineage (NCBI taxonomy): Eukaryota > Metazoa > Chordata > Actinopteri > Perciformes > Serranidae > Centropristis > Centropristis striata. Next base: position 689,381 of record NC_081540.1, on the reverse strand, counting down.
CCTCCTGTGGTCTGCCTTGGCTGTTTTTAGTCCTCTTTTCAGGTCAGCTCGAGCAGCTCTGTACAGAGCACTGTCCCCTGACCTGAAGGCAGCGTCGCGGGCCCTGAGGAGTGTGCGGACCTGGCTGGTCATCCAGGGTTTCGGGTTTGGGAAAACCCGGATGGTTTTGTCCACAGTCACATTCCCAATGCAGAACTTAATGTAGTCCAGCACCGTTCCTGTGTGTGTGTCCAGGTCCAGATGTTCGAATAGGTCCCAGTCTGTCTGTTGGAAGCAGTCTTGGAGTTTGAAGAGTGCATCGTCAGGCCAGGTAGTAACAGTCTTTGTGGTGAGCCTGACTCTGCGTCTGAGGGGGGTGTAGGCTGGGGAAAGCAGGAGGGAGAGATGGTCTGACTGACCGAGGTGGGGGAGGGGTATGGCTCTGTATGCATGCTTGATGTTGGTGTATACGTGATCCAGAGTGTTCTCCCCTCTTGTAGCACATTTCACATGCTGGTATAACTTCGGCAGTACAGTCTTTAAGTTGGCCTTATTAAAGTCCCCTGCAATAATGTGAACACCGTTGGGGTGGGCCCGTTGTTGTTTGTTTATTGTGTTCAGCAGGAGAGAGAGCGCTGTGTTTACACTGGCGTCTGGTGGGATATATACAGCCATGATGATCACAACAGTTAGCTCTCTCGGGAGGAAAAAAGGCCGGCATCTTACGGACATGTACTCGACATCTGGGGAGCAGTGTCTGTCTATGATTGTCCCGTTGTTACACCAGTTGTTGTGCACGTAAATACAGAGCCCCCCTCCTCTGCTCTTACCGGAGTCTTTAGTCCTGTCCCAGCGGTGCAGAGTGCGGCCTGCTAGCTGCACGCTAGCGTCGGGTATGTCCGGATGAAGCCAGGTTTCGGTGATAATCAACACACAGCAGTCACGAACATAGCGGTTTCCAGAAAGTTGTAGATCCAGGTAGTCCGTTTTATGTACCAGGGATCTGGCGTTGGAGAGATACAGGCTAGGAAGAGGTGGCTTGTGTGGTTGTTTACGTAGCCTGAGCATAACGCCGGACCTGCAGCCCCGCTTCTGCTTCCTCTCCCTCCTCCGTCTGCGCCGCCTCCCAGACCCGACAACAATCCACGGAGAGCCCGGCGGTCTCGCTATGTCGTCCGGGATGTTGTGTGTGTTGTGGAAGTCGCTCGAGACAGATATCTGGTGCTGGAACCCAATATCCAAAAGCGACTGGCGGGTGTACTGCCCTCTCGCAGTACAGATACAGATGGTGCACAAAAGTAAGTAAAGCACACAAAAGTAAGAAAAACAGAGAGAAGAGCACTGAAATGGGGGAGCCGTAAGCCGCTGCAACCATGCGCGCCGCCATCTTGCCGTCACTGTCGTCATCACGCAACCTCCGCCAATGCATTGTTCAACAGTGGTATAGTGGAAATGTCATTGAATTCCCAACCCAGAGGTTCTTGGATCATATCCCAGCTGAAAATCATTTTTTGTTTGATTGCTTCAAAACCTCCTGGTGCATTCATCAGTTCAACAAGAATATTACTTTCTGTGTTCATATGGTGTAGTGGAAAATGTCAAGGGTCCTGCACCTGCAGGTTCTTGGTTTGAATCCAGTCACCTCAGTTCTGTTTTCATTTTTTTTAATGGTTATAAACTGGATGGAAACTATCTGTGACTTGTGAAAACTTGTGGATTGCAGCAACATGTTTTTGAGGCAAGATGTCAAACTTTTTTTTTAACCTTTCTGATTACGTCTCACTACAAAACACAATTTCACTTTAAGAGCTTTTGTCCATTGTGGTGAAGGGGAAATGTTGCTGACGCATGGTGTCTAAAGTTTTGGGTTCAAATCCAGCCTGAAACTTTGTTTTTTCGACTTCACTACTTCCTGCTGACAGACTAGTTTACACATTCCACCTGCCACCTGCATCTCCACTGTGGTCTAGTGGTAATATCATTGGGTTTGCAACCAAAAGGTTCTTGGTTCAAGTCCCCGCTGAAACTCTTTTTCTGTTTGTATGCTTCTATACCTTCTGGTGCATTCATCAGAACACACGCCACCTGTTTCGGTATCTCTGCTGTAGCATAGAGGATAAACTCTGCTGCAGGAAGCAGAAGGTTGTGAGTTCAATCCCCTCCTGAAACTATTATTTGTCAGTTTGTCCTCTGAAATTAAGCACTAATAGGAGTAAACGACAATTATAACCATCGGAGCCACAGCTCAATGGATAACACATGGACCTCACACCACGGAGAACATCGGTTCAAACCCCACTGGATCTCAAAGGACTCACCAATGGAAACTCAAAAGGACTCAAACAAAGGAAACAAGGAGACACACTGGAGGAGGATCAAGGAAGGGAGGAGACGAGGACAGAGAGGAAGAAAGGAGGAGGAATACTCAAACTCATACTATTTTTTTTTGCAAAAGCCACACCCCCTAATTAGCATAACCACGCCCATAATTTGCATAACCACGCCCACTTTGGCCAAAATTCTGACTAAAAGCAGTACCTAGTCTTGAACCACTGACCTCTGGCACTCCAACCCCTTATACTCCCTCTGTGCCATCTCTTTCACACTAAGTTAGTATCGGAACTTCTATATGTTGTTACCCGGAGAGGAGGACTTGTTAAAAAAAAAAAAAAAAGTTATTAAAAATTAAAAACATCAAAAAAACACAAGAAAAGCCTAAAATCATTATTTACAAAGCCAACTTTGTGATTACAACATAAATCAAAGACATTAACTTCTTTTTTCTTAATTACCTCAAATTTCACAGACAAATAAACTTTGTGGAGACTTTTTACACAATAAACTGAATAAAAGACTTCAGATTGTGTGTTAAACGACACTTTTCCTCCCAACGAGCCTCATTTAGTGAGTGAGGTGACGAGCAGCTGCTCTACAAAGTCTTCCTGAAGGGAACTAACACATGTGGAGCGGCACAGTGACCTTTGACCTCCAGATTCTACTCACTTTAGTCCTGCAGGAGCTTTGCAGCACATTTAAAGATGTTGCTGACATGTTGTGAGGTGTGTTGCTCAGCAGCTGAGCGTGTGCACTGCTTACCTTGTTCCAGTCCAAGATGGAGGACTGATGACATCACAGCGTCTCAAAGCAGCTTCATGGTGATCCGGATCAGGATCTTCTGGTCTCTGAGACTCAGAGTGGCGCCGCCTGCTGGAGAAGAGCTGCAGAGAGACAAGAATCAGCTGCTGCAACAAACTACTGAAGTTCACAAAATGTCACGTCAATTATCTAAATGTTACTGTTCATATGCCTTCTCTAAAAACGTGTGGGATTGATATAATGGAGAAAAAATGCACAAACAAGCATATCAGAACTATTTTACAGAGGCAAAATCAGATTTCCCCCAGAGGAAAGTTCTTTTGGGATCCACAATTGAACGAAATAAAGTGGCGAAGAGCAATTCTGTCTCTAAATAAGATCAGAGAGGTTCATTTTAAAACTTTGCATAATATTTACCCATGTAATAAATCAGTTTCCTGGTTTGCTGATAGAAGCGAAATGTCTCTGATCACAGGATAATATACATACAGTCATGGAAAAAATGATCAGACCACCCTTGTTTTCTTTTGTTTAGACAAATATGATGAGAACAACAAAAATAGCCCATAAGAGTTTAATTGAAGAGCCATTTTCCATGGTTTTCTTGATAATGATTTGAGTTTTTATCAATAAAACCATGTTAAATGTCTAGATATCAGCTCTTAAAATAAACTCTTATCAGCTATTTGTGTTGTTATCATTATATTTGTCCAAACAAATGAACCTTTAGTTGAACCAGACATTAAAATGAACAAGAAACTGAAGAAAACAATGGTCTAGTCATTGTTTCCATGTCTGTATATATACAGGGTTACATGAAATAACATGAGCTATATGAGCTATATTAACTTTATGAATATGAACTTTCCCAGAGAAGTGCATGGTCAGCAGCTGGAGCTTTTCTCCTCATGAGAATGAATGGAGGCTGTGTGAGGTTAACTCTGCAGTAAAACAACCAGACATGACTACAGGTTGGAAACAAACAGAGCACAAAGACTCTCTGCATCAACACATTTCTCCTGGATGGAAAAAGATTCATGCAAACACCAAAAACTTTACTGCATTAACCTTTTTACTCTCTCTTGAGGAGTTTTTTTGCTCCAAGCAGGAGACGGAAACTCTTTTAGTGAATAAGTTCTGATATGGACATAAAAAACAACAACAAAAAAGACACAAAATGACCAAAAAAAGATACAAAATGACCAAAATAGACGTAAAAATGGTTCCAAAAAAGGCATTAAATGACCAAGAAAAGTTTCAGATTGAGAGGCGTGTCTCAGGGAATGTCTTCAGACTGATCCAGTCTGCTGCTGTGACTCACAATAACTCTTCATTTATATGCTGATTATGTCAAAACGTCCCACAAAGCTCCTCTTTGCATCAACACATTTCTGCTGGATGGAAAAAGATTCATGCAAACACCAAAAACTTTACTGCATTAACCTTTTTACTCTCTCTTGACGTGTTTTTTTGCTCCAAGCAGGAGACGGAAACTCTTTTAGTGAATAAGTTCTGATGTGGACATTAAAAACAACAACAAAAAAGACTAAAATTGACCAAAGAAAAGACACAAAATGACCAAAAAAGACACAAAATGACCAAAAAAGACACAAAGTGACCAAAATAGACGTAAAGATTGCCAAAAATGGACACAAAATGACCAAAAAGACCAGTTTTAGAGTGATTTCAGATGGAGAGGCGTGTCTCAAACAGCAGCAGGGAATGTCTTCAGACTGACAACAACTCAATCATTTATATGCTGATTATGTCAAAACGTCCCACAAAGCTCCTCTTTGCATCAACACATTTCTGCTGGATGGAAAATCTTGATGCAAACACCAAAAACTTTACTGCATCAAAGTGTTTTTACTCTCTCGAGGAGTTTTTTTGCTCTAAACATTGAAACAATGTCGCGCTGTAAAAAGCACGTGGAGAGACAGAAAACAGCTGAAAGCTGCTCAAACTAGCAGCAGCAGCAACATGATGAGTTATTAATGTGACAGAGATATTAAAGAGTCAGCTAACAGCAACACAAACACCTTTTACCTGTGATCCAGTTTCTAATGACGGAGCTCACCTGAGTCTCCTTCAGCTGCTGTTAAAGAGACAATCTGCCCCAAAACCTGCTGTTAGAGTCCTGATCAGAGTCCCTGAAGGCTTCAATCAACACAAGAGACAAAGAAGAACAGGAACTACTTTCTCCTCTATGTCTGATTGATGAATGAACCGCTCGGTTGGTTGTTTCTGAGCCTCCAAACAGCTTGAAGGCTGCTGGTGGTCAGAGAGAGATCAGCTGATCACCAACACACACACTACCACGGCACATTCCCACTGCATGATCAATAACCAGGTGGAGCGGAGTGATCCCTCTGATCAATAACCAGGTGGAGCGGAGTTATGAGGAAGGAGAAAGAAACAGGTGGAGGTGAAGAGCAGCATCAGGTAAGAGTCCTCTCTCTCTCTCCGGGGGGAGAGTGGGCGGGGCTAGTCCTGTTTCAGGTAAATAGATGATTCAGATATCTTAGTGGAGAAATAAATGTCGTGAAATATGATGACAATGGTGCTAAATAATGAGCTAAATCAGCTGTTCTCAACCTTGGGGTCGGGACCCCAATTGGGGTCTTGAGATGATTTCTGGGGGTCGCCAAATCATTTAGGAAGTCAGCTCTGTCTCCACTGTGTTAAAGTGTTCATGTGTTCATGTGTTTTAGTCATTTAATGTCTTTTTTTGGTCATTGTGAGTTTTTTTTTGTCATTTTGTGTCTTTTTTGGATCATTTTGTGTCTTTTTTTGGTAATTTTGTGTCTATTTTTGGTAATTTTATGTCTTTTTTGGTCATTTTGTTTCCTTTTTTTTTGTCATTTTGTGTCTTTTTTGGATCATTTTGTGTCTTTTTAGGTAATTTTGTGTATTTTTTGATCATTTTGTGGTCATTTTGTGTCTTTTTTTGGTCATTTCGTTTCTTTTTGGGGTCATTTTGTGTCTTTTTTGGTCAATTTGTGTCTTTTTTTGGTCATTTTGTGTCTATTTTTGGTAATTTTATGTCTTTTTTGGTCATTTTGTTTCCTTTTTTTTTGTCATTTTGTGTCTTTTTTGGATCATTTTGTGTCTTTTTAGGTAATTTTGTGTATTTTTTGATCATTTTGTGGTCATTTTGTGTCTTTTTTTGGTCATTTTGTTTCTTTTTGGGGTCATTTTGTGTCTTTTTTGGTCAATTTGTGTCTTTTTTTTGGTCATTTTGTGTCTATTTTTGGTAATTTTATGTCTTTTTTGATCATTTTGTTTCCTTTTTTTTGGTCATTTTGTTTCTTTTTTGGGTGATCTTAACTGTGCGTGTGAGATTGTGTTCAGTGAGCGGGGGTCATGGACAACATGCATGTTAAATTGGGGGTCGCGACTCAAAAAGGTTGAGAACTCCTGATCTAAATCACCTACATTTGAAGTTTATGAAAGTAAAACAAGTGCCAATTTGATGGAGCTGAATTAATAATAGCATTATCTATATTTTACAGGTGTATGATTCAGTTTCTCACAAGCAGCACAGACTCAAAATTCAGTCTTTCTCAATATTTATCATACATTCTTTAAACGGTCCAAAACTTTCAAAATGTTCTTATTATAGTCTGATGATACATGTAGTAGGGTGGCTTTTACAGAAAATAAGAGAAAAACACCATATTTTGAGGTGTCCAAAATTTGAAAAAGTCATACTATAGCATGTCGATTTCTGTCAAAAAAGGTCAAATTATAAAATGCCTAAAAATGCTCTAAATGGTCTTATAATAGTCTGATGATGCATATGAGAGCATAATAGGACCATAAATCACACAAAAAAGACCATATTTTGAGATGTCCAAAATTTGAAGAAAGAAAAAAAAGTCATACTATAGCATGTCGATTTTTTTCTGGAAAAAGTCATAAAATTTCAAACGGCCCGAAACTTTCAAATTGGTCTTATTATTATCTGTTGATACAGGTAGTAGGGTGGCTTTTCCAAAAATAACAAAAAACAACATATTTTGAGGTGTCCAAAATCTGAAAAAAAATCATACGATAGCATGTTGATTTTTGTCATAAATGGTCAAATTTGAAAATGCCTAGAAATGCTCAAAATGGCCTTATTATAGTCTGTTGATACATATTAGACCATTATGTAACCAGAAATAACATAAAAACACCATATTGTGAGATGTCCAAAAATGTGGAAAAAAAGTCAATGTTTTTTTTGCCAAAAATGGTCTCATTATAGTCTGTTGATACATATTAGACCATTATGTAACCAGAAATAACATAAAAACACCATATTTTGTCATACATATAAGTCATACTATAACATGTCGATTTCTGTCAAAAAAGGTCAAATTTTAAGATGCCTATAAATGCTTTAAATGGTCTTATACTAGTCTGATGATACATATTAGAGCAAAATAGGACCATAAATCACAAAAAAACACCATATTTTGAGATGTCCAAAATTTGAAGAAAGAAAAAAAAGTCAGACTATAGCATGTCGATTTTTTGGGGGAAAAACTCATGAATGTTTTAAATGCCCCGAAACTTTCAAAATGTTCTTATTATAGTCTGTTGATACATGTAGTAGGGTGGCTTTTACAGAAATAACATAAAAACACCATATTGTGAGATGTCCAAAATTTGAATTTCGAAAAAAAAGTCATACTATAGCATGTCAATTTTTTGGGGGGAAAAAGTTATACAATTCTCAAACGGCCTGAATTTCTCAAAATAGTCTTATTATAGTCCGTTGGTACATGTATTTTTTTCAGAAATAACAAAAAAACACCATATTATCAGATGTCCAAAATTTGAAACAAAAGTCATACTATAGCATGACTTTTGTTTCAAATTTTGTGGAAATTTTCAAAAATGGTTTAATTTAAAAATGCTTAAAATGGTCTCATTATAGTCTATTGGTACATATTAGAGCATTATGTGGCCATAAATCACAGAAAAACACCATATTTTGAGATGTCCAAAAATCTGAAAAAAGTCATACTATATAGCATGTCGAAATTTTTGGGGAAAAAGTCATAAAATTTTCAAACTGCCTGAATTTCTCAAAATAGTCTTATCATAGTCCGTTGATACGTGTAGTATAATTTTTTTTCAGAAATAACAAAGAAAACCTACCATATTATGAGATGTCCAAAATTTGAAAAACAGTCAAACTATAGCATGTCGACGTCAAAAAAGGTCAAATTTTAAAATGCCTAAAAATGCTTTCAATGATCTTATTATAGTCTGTTGATACATGTAGTAGGCTGGCTTTTTTTTTAAAAAACACCATATTATGAGATGTCCAAAAGTTTGAAATTTGAAAAAAAAGTCATACTATAGCATGTCGATTTCTGCCAAAAAAGGTCAAATTTTAAAATGCCTTAAAATGTCTTATTATAGTCTGATGATACATATTAGAGCACAATAGGACCATAAATCACAAAAAACACCATATTTTGATATTTAAAATTAAAAAATTAAATCTTCAAACTGCCTGAATTTCTCAAAATGGTCTTATTATAGTCTGTTGATGCATGTAGTGGAATATTTCCCCAGAAATAACAAATATCAGCATACTTTGAGCTGTTTCTCTGCTCCACTCAGCTCTGACAGACAACATCAACAAGCTGTCTCCTCTGCTTCTTCTTCAGGTGTGTTGGAGGTTTCAGACAGCCACCTGGAGCAGCAGCGCCCCCCTCTGGTGGTCTGGAGGAGGACACACTGCTACCATGGGACACTTTCCTCTCAGAGAGAGATGAAGACATGCAGCAGAGAACCGGGCGGGCGGGACTCGAACCCGTGTCTCTGTGGTCAGGACTCAGCCTCAGTCTCTTTTCTTCTTTAATGTTATTGTGGTGTTCGGGTCTCTCCGAGCCTCTCAACTCATCCTCAACTCTTTGTTTCATTCACTAGAACAGTAGTTCTCAACCTTTTTGAGTCGCGACCCCCAATTTAACATGCATGTTGTCTGCGACCCCCACTCACTGACCAGAATCTCACACGCACAGTTCAGATCATACAAAAAAGAAACAAAATGACCAAAAAAAAGGAAACAAAATGACCAAAAAAGACACAAAATGACCAAAAAAAGGAAAGAAATAGCCATAAAAACACACAAAATGACCAGAATATACACAAAACGACAAAAAAAAGATACAAAATGACAAAAAAAACAACACAAAATGACCAAAAAACACAAAATGACCAAAAACGAAAAAAGAAGACCAAAAAAAAAGACACAAAATGACCAAAAAAAAAGGAAACAAAATGACCAAAAAAAGGAAACAAAATGACCAAAAAAGACACAAAATGACCAGAAGACAGAAAATGACCAAAAAAAAGACACAAAATGACCAAAAAAAGGAAAGAAATAGCCATAAAAACACACAAAATGACCAGAATATACACAAAACGACTAAAAAAAGATACAAAATGACAAAAAAACAACACAAAATGACCAAAAAACACAAAATGACCAAAAACGAAAAAAAGGAGACCAAAAAAAAGACACAAAATTACCAAAAAAAGGAAAGAAAATGACCATAAAAACACACAAAATGACCAGAAAAAACACAAAACGACTAAAAAAAGATACAAAATGACAAAAAAACAACACAAAATTATCAAAAAACACAAAATTACCAAAAAAGGGAAAAAAAGGACCAAAAAAGACACAAATTTACCACAAAATGACCAGAAAATACACAAAACGACTAAAAAAAGATACAAAATGACTAAAAAAAACAACACAAAATGACCAAAAAAACCCCCACAAAATTACCAAAAAAAGACATGAAGTGACCAAAAAGACTAAAACACATGAACACTTTAACACAGTGGAGACAGAGCTGACTTCCAAAATGATTTGGCGACCCCCAGAAATCATCTCGCGACCCCAATTGGGGTCCCGACCCCCAGGTTGAGAACAGCTGCACTAGAAAACTGTAAATGTGTCTCTATATACTCTACTATAGCATGGCATCATTTTTCCTCAAAAAGTCAAAACATTTTCAAACAACCCGAAACTCTGGAAATGTTCTTATTGTCATCTGTTCATGTTTGTAGTAGGGTGGCTTTTCCACAAATAACTACAATAAACAACATATTTTGTCCAAAAGTCATACTATAGCATGTCGATTTTTGCCAAAAATTGTGACATTTTAAAATGCCTAAAAATGCTTAAAATGTTCTTATTATAGTCTGCTGATACATGTAATAGCGTGGCTTTTCCAGAAATAACAAACAAGAAAACAACATATTTTGAGATGTCACACTTTATAAATGAAGCCAACGTGCTTTAAGTGCATTCTTTCTCATGGCCAGCTCATTTTACTGTTGACTGACATACAAACAAACAAGATGATGATGATGATGATGATGATGATGATGATGGTGGTATTTGATTGTTTTCATTGTTTTTATTTATAACTATTGGTTTATGATTTATTCTATTTTAATAACTGTACAGCACTTTGGTCAACTGAGGTTGTTTTTAAATGTCTATAAATAAACTTTGACTTGAACCAGTTTGCACAATGCAACATGTGTTGTATGAATGTAGAGTTAAAGTGACTAGAAAGGTGCTACAACTGCAGACAAAATAAAATAGTAAGAAAAACTCAATCCAAAAACAGTTAGAGATTTAAAAAAAAAAAGAAAAAGTAAAGGGTAAAAAAGTAGGGTTCAGTAGCTGGTCCAAGTCTCCTTCAGCATGGAGTCTGTCCTGGTCGGGGATCGAACCAGCGACGGCTGCAGACTGTCAGGAACATTAGTGGTAGTGGCGCCCTCTTGTGGCCAACAGGGGAAATGCAAGTTTAATTCCGTGCGTGCAGCAGATTACCGGGCCGGCTAATATGTATTATCAGACTATGATCGGAGCATTTTGAGCATTTTTAGGCATTTTAAAATTTGACCATTTTTGACAAAAAACAACATACTATAGTATGACTTTTTTCAAATTTTGGACATCTTGAAATATGATGTTTTTTTCTGTTATTTCTGGAAAAGCCACTCTACTACATGTATCAGCAGACTATAATTGGACAAAAAAATTTTTTTTAGCATTTTTAGCGATTTTAAGATTTCACCATTTTTTGCAAAAATTGACATGCTATAGCTTGACTTTTTTTTGTTTTGTTTTTTTAATTTTGCACATCTCAAAATATGGGTGTGTTTTTGGTTATTTCTGGAAAAAAAATGTGATACTACATTTATCAACAGACTATAAAACTTCATACAACAGATGTCCCACATGTTCAAACTGGTTCAGTATCTGGTCCAAGTCTCCTTCAGCATGGAGTCTGTCCTGGTCGGGGATCGAACCCGCGACGGCTGCAGACTGTCAGGAACATTAGTGGTAGTGGCGCCCTCTTGTGGCCAACAGGGGAAATGCAAGTTTAATTCTGTGCGTGCAGCAGAGCACCAGGCAGGACTCGAACCACCATGCAGACTGTCAGACACATGAATCTCAGTTTTTGTAACAGTAGTGGCGCCCTCTAGTGGCCAACAGGGGAAAATCACTCTTATTTCCGTGGCCGAGAGGTTAGAGAACCGGGCTTGTGACCGGAGGGTCGCTGGTTCGAGTCTCAGGACTGACAGGTGAAGGACTGAAGGCACACCATGACAACATGTTATGTTGACATGGTGTTTTTATGATTTCTGGCCACGTGAGGCTCTAATATGTATCATCAGACTATGATAGGAAGATTTTGAGCATTTTTAGGCATTATAAAATTTGACCATTTTTGACAAAAAACAACATACTATAGTATGACTTTTTTTTTTTTTTTTTTTACAAATTTTGGACATCTCGAAATATGATGTTTTTTTCTGTTATTTCTGGAAAAGCCACTCTACTACATGTATCAGCAGACTATAATTGGACAATTTTTTTTTTAGCATTTTTAGCGATTTTAAAATTTCACCATTTTTGAAAAAAAAAAAAGACTTTAAAAAAAAAAAAAAAAATTGCACATCTCAAAATATAGTGTTTTTCTTTTTGTTATTTCTGGAAAAAAATGTGATACTACATTTATCAACAGACTATAAAACTTCATACAACAAATGTCACAAATGTTCAAACTGGTTCAGTATCTGGTCCAAGTCTCCTTCAGCATGGAGTCTGTCCTGGTCGGGGCTCGAACCAGCGACGGCTGCAGACTGTCAGGAACATTAGTGGTAGTGGCGCCCTCTTGTGGCCAACAGGGGAAATGCAAGTTTAATTCCGTGCGTGCAGCAGATTACCGGGCCGGACTCGAACCACCATGCAGACTGTCAGACACATGCAGGAAGTTTTTGAAAAAGTAGTGGCGCCCTCTAGTGGCCTTTAGGGGAAAATCACGTTTATTTGAATAACTAGAAACATCATTAAAAACTGAACAATGCAGGTGCAGGTCGCCATTTGTAAAAGTCTTCCTGCACTTGTGTTCCTCGTCCAGCAGGAGGCGCTGTTCGTCCCTCCATGAGAGGCTCAGATGATCTGAAGGTTGCTGGTTCGATCCCCGACCAGGACAGACTCCATGCTGAAGGAAACTTGGACAAGATACTGAACCAGTTTGATCATTTGTTACATCTGTTGTATGAAAGTAGAGTTAAAGTAACTAGAAAGGTGCTACAACCTGTCTCTGTCATAGAAAGTTGAAAATTAACTAAAAATATCTTTAAAAACAAATAAATCTGACGCCAACTCATGATGAGAATGTTTGTTTGTTTGTTAGTCAACAGTGAAATGAGCTGGTTGTGTCTCCCTCTGCTGGCCAGGAGAGAGAATACACTTAAAGCACATTGGCTTCATTTAGAAAGTGTGAGATGTGAGTCAAAAAGTGTCACGTAAAGCTGAAAAATGCCTTAAAATGGTCTTATTATAGTCTGATGATACATATTAGAGCATAATGTGACCAGAAATAACAAAAAAACACCAAATTTTGAGATGGCCAAAATTAGAAATTCTCTGCTGGTGGTTTTTACAGCACTAGATTGACAATGTTTCCAGCAAAAAAACACCTCAAGAGAGAGTAAAAACAGTTTTATGCAGAAATTTTTGGTGTTTGCATCAAGCTTTTTCCATCCCAGGACAAATGTGTTGATGCAAAGATGACTTTTGCGTGACGTTTTGACACAATCAGCATATAAATGACTAAATTATTGTGAGTCACAGCAGCAGACTGGATCAGTCTGAAGACATTCAGCTGTTTCTGAGACATGCCTCTCAGTCTGAAATCCTTCTAAAACTTGTCTTTTTGGTCGTTTTGTATCTTTTCTTGGTCATTTTTTTGTCTTTTCTTGATCATTTAGTGTCTTTTTTTGGTAATTTTGTGTCTTTTCTGGTCATTTTGTGTCTTTTCTTGGTCATTTTTTTTTCTTTTCTTGATCATTTAGTGTCTTTTTTTGGTAATTTTGTGTCTCTCTTGGTCATTTTGTGTCTTTTCTTGGTCATTTTGTGTCTTTTCTGGTCATTTTGTGTCTTTTCTGGTCATTTTGTGTCTTTTCTTGGTAATTTTGTGTCTTTTCTGGTCATTTTGTATCTTTTCTTGGTCATTTTTTTGTCTTTTCTTGATCATTTAGTGTCTTTTTTTGGTAATTTTGTGTCTTTTCTTGGTCATTTTGTGTCTTTTCTTGGTCATTTTGTGTCTTTTCTGGTCATTTTGTGTCTTTTCTTGGTAATTTTGTGTCTTTTCTTGGTAATTTTGTGTCTTTTCTTGGTCATTTTGTGTCTTTTTTGGTCATTTTGTGTCTTTTCTGGTAATTTTGTGTCTTTTCTTGATCATTTAGTGTCTTTTTTTGGTAATTTTGTGTCTCTCTTGGTCATTTTGTGTCTTTTCTTGGTCATTTTGTGTCTTTTCTGGTCATTTTGTGTCTTTTCTTGGTAATTTTGTGTCTTTTCTGGTCATTTTGTATCTTTTCTTGGTCATTTTTTTGTCTTTTCTTGATCATTTAGTGTCTTTTTTTGGTCATTTTGTGTCTTTTCTGGTCATTTTGTGTCTTTTCTTGGTCATTTTGTGTCTTTTCTTGGTCATTTTGTGTCTTTTCTGGTCATTTTGTGTCTTTTCTTGGTCATTTTGTGTCTTTTCTTGGTAATTTTGTGTCTTTTTTGGTCATTTTGTGTCTTTTCTGGTCATTTTGTGTCTTTTCTTGGTCATTTTGTGTCTTTTCTGGTCATTTTGTGTCTTTTCTTGGTCATTTTGTGTCTTTTCTTGGTAATTTTGTGTCTTTTCTTGGTCATTTTGTGTCTTTTCTTGGTAATTTTGTGTCTTTTCTTGGTAATTTTGTGTCTTTTCTGGTCATTTTGTGTCTTTTCTTGGTCATTTTGTGTCTTTTTTGGTCATTTTGTGTCTTTTCTTGGTCATTTTGTGTCTTTTCTTGGTAATTTTGTGTCTTTTTTGGTCATTTTGTGTCTTTTCTGGTCATTTTGTGTCTTTTCTTGGTCATTTTGTGTCTTTTTTGGTCATTTTGTGTCTTTTCTTGGTCATTTTGTGTCTTTTCTTGGTAATTTTGTCTTTTCTTGGTTATTTTGTGTCTATTTTGGTCATTTTGTGTCTTTTTTGTTGTTGTTTTTAATGTCCATATCAGAACTTATTCACTAAAAGAGTTTCCGTCTCCTGTTAGGAGCAAAAAAACACGTCAAGAGAGAGTAAAAAGGTTAATGCAGTAAAGTTTTTGGTGTTTGCATGAATCTTTTTCCATCCAGGAGAAATGTGTTGATGCAGAGAGTCTTTGTGCTCTGTTTGTTTCCAACCTGTAGTCATGTCTGGTTGTTTTACTGCAGAGTTAACCTCACACAGCCTCCATTCATTCTCATGAGGAGAAAAGCTCCAGCTGCTGACCATGCACTTCTCTGGGAAAGTTCATATTCATAAAGTTAATATAGCTCATATAGCTCATGTTATTTCATGTAACCCTGAATATATACAGACATGGAAAAAATTACTAGACCATTGTTTTCTTAAAATTTCTTGTTCATTTCATGTCTTTTTTAAAAATCATTTTGACTCTTTTTGGGTTTGTTGTCTTTTTGGTCATTTTGTGATTTTTTTGGGTCATCTCTTTTTTGCTCATGTGCCCTTTTTGGGATTTTTTTTTTTTTTTTTTTTAACAGTTTTTGGTTATTTTGTGTTTTTTAGGGGGGATTTTGTGTCAGCACAGTACAATCATTTATAAACAAATTAACTCAATTGGTAAACGTTAATGTTTATTATCTTTACATAAATATTCTGACATTTGTGCATGACTTTCAACACAAATGTGATAAATATTCAGTGTAAATACCTGCATCTTTTTTTACAAACGCTGAATGATAAACAGTTTCAGGTACAAAGATTTCCAAATTTGTGCTTTTCAGAACTTTCATAACTCAAAATTGACTTGTTATGGTGGATTGAGGTGAAAATAGTTTTTAAAAGTGCTCTTTCAGTCTGTGAACTCTATTTTGGCAGACGCTCATTTATTCAGTTTTCCATTAATGAAGTGACCAAACTGGCCCTTCCCCATTCCTATTCCTTCATTAGTTTTCAGTGAGTAATGTGGAGAACCAAGCTGAAACAAACACTGGTCGTGGTTTGTCTACTGTTTTATTTCAGTACTTGACAAGCTGCAACACAGTTGATGAAGCTCAGACTGCCTTCATGGTCAGAGAGGAAGAGGAAACTAACTACTGAAGCATAGAAAGGAAATATACAGCTGACCAGCCGTTTTGTGTAAAGACAGCGTTTTTATTCCATCTCTCATTGGAAACATTAAATAGAACTTTTCTTTTCAGGATGACGAGACAGGTACATTTTGTATTTTGACATGTTTTACAAACCAAGTGCTTCTTTTCTTTTCTTCTTCTCTTTTCTCCAACAACAACACCAGACTGTTCAGATGTTTCTGAGTGCTCCTCTGCCAGCTTCTCAGCCTGCTGGATCACCTCCTCCATGGGGCCCACCATTGAGAAGGCCTGCTGGATCACCTCCTCCATGGGGCCCACCATGGAGAAGGCCTTCTGGATCACCTCCTCCATGGGGCCCACCATGGAGAAGGCCTGCTGGATCACCTCCTCCATGGGGCCCACCATGGAGAAGGCCTTCTGGATCACCTCCTCCATGGGGCCCACCATGGAGAAGGCCTTCTGGATCACCTCCTCCATGGGGCCCACCATGGAGAAGGCCTGCTGGATCACCTCCTCCATGGGGCCCACCATGGAGAAGGCCTGCTGGGGCAGGGCGTCGTACTCGCCTGCAGGGACACAAGGGGACAAGTCATTCATCATTAGTCATGTCCAGGATAAAGTTATTATCAGCACTCATTTAGTCATGTCCAGGATACATACTGAGGATTAAGTTGAAATATCGGAAATAAATTTAAATGTTGAGAAATAGTCTTAATGTGGAGAATAAAGTGGAAACCTCTATTCTGTACGTCTTTTCCCCCAATTTCTCATTAAAACGACATCTTAGAATAGACAATCTTTGTATTTGTAGTTTTTTATATTATCAAAGATCTTTGAAAAAAGTCACAAATCAAAGATCCTCTATTCTGTACGTCTTTTTCCCCAATTTCTCATTAAAACGACATCTTAGAATTAAGGATCTTTGATTTGTGATTTTTTTTCAAAGATCTTTGATAAAAACTACAAATACAAAGATCGTCTATTCTAAGATGTCTTTTTAATGAGACATATATATACATATATATATATATATATATATATATATATATATATCAGAATAAACTATATATATATAGTTCTATGATGGATATAAACTGGAGGAAAACTGTGACACAAACTTGTGAACGTTTTCAATCAAACAACCAAATGTTTAATATTTCTAACTGCATGATTCTGTGTCAAAAAATATAAAAAAATTCCAGTGTCTCCTCTGTGGTCTAGTGGAAAAGTTCCAGTCCATAATGCAGCAGGTTCTGGGTTCAAATCCAGCATAAATCTTTTTTCAGTTTGTCCTCTTGAGACTTCCTGCTGCATTCATGACAACAAGTTAGGAACAGCTCAGTTTCCTTCCTGTGTTCCTCTGGAGTAGTGGACATGTCAAGGATCCTGCACCTGAAGGTTGTTGGTTTGATTCCAGGCTGCTCAGTTTTCAGTCATCTCAAATACCTAAACTATATATATATTTCTATAATCTCTATGATGGATATAAACTGGAGGAAAACTGTGACACAAACTTGTAAACGTTTTCAATCAAACAACCAAATGTTTAATATTTCTAACTGCATGATTCTGTGTCAAAAAAAAACACAGGAATCCTGTGTCTCCTCTGTGGTCTAGTGGAAAAGTTCCAGTCCATAATGCAGCAGGTTCTGGGTTCAAATCCAGCATAAATCCTTTTTTTTTCAGTTTGTCCTCTTCAGACTTCCTGTTGCATTCATGACATCAAGTTAGGAACAGCTCAGTTTCCTTCCTGTGTTCCTCTGGAGTAGTGGACATGTCAAGGATCCTGCACTTGAAGGTTGTGTGTTCAAATCCAGCGTGAAACCTCCTTTTCTACCCATCTACTCCAATAATTACTGCTGAAACTATATCATTCACTTTCCACCTGTCACCTGCATCTCTGCTGTGGTGTAGTGGTATAGTCATGAGCACTCAACCTGAAGAACATTGGTTCCAATCCCACCTGAAACTCTTTTTCTGTTTGTTTGCTTCAATACCTCCCAGTGCAATTAACAGTGTCACCGAGACAAAAAGCACTGTTCCACAGTGGTTTAGTGGAAATGTCATTGGATTCCCAACCTGGAGGTTCTTGGATCATATCCCAGCTGAAAATCATTTTTTGTTTGATTGCTTCAAAACCTCCTGGTGCATTCATCAGTTCAAGAAGAATATCTCTTCTGTTGTTCCTCTGGTGTAGTGGACATGTCAAGGGTCCTGGACCTGTAGGTTCTTGGTTTGAATCCAGTCTCCTCGGTTCTGTTTTCATTTTTTTTTTAATGGATATAAACTGGAAGGAAACTATCTGTGACTTGTGAAAACTTGTGGATTGCAGCAACATGTTTTTGAGGAAAGATGTAAAAAATATTTTTTAACCTTTCTGATTACGTCTCACTACAAAAAACAATTTCACCCCAGCAGCTTTTGTCCATTGTGGTGAAGGGGAAATGTTGCTGACACATGGTGGCTAAAGTTTTGGGTTCAAATCCAGCCTGAAACTTTCTTTTCTCGACTTCACTACTTCTTGCTGACAGACTAGTTTTCAAATTCCACCTGCCACCTGCATCTCTACTGTGGTCTAGTGGTAATATTGTTGGGTTTGCAACCCAAAGGTTCTTGGTTCAAGTCCCATCTGAAACTCTTTTTCTGTTTGTTTGCTTCAATAGCTCACAGTGCAATTAAGAGTGTCACCTACACAAAATGCATTGTTCCACAGTGGTATAGTGGAAATGTCATTGAATTCCCAACCCAGAGGTTCTTGGATCATATCCCAGCTGAAAATCATTTTTTGTTTGATTGCTTCAAAACCTCCTGGTGCATTCATCAGTTCAAGAAGAATATCTCTTCCGTTGTTCCTCTGGTGTAGTGGAAAATGTCAAGGGTCCTGGACCTGCAGGTTCTTGGTTTGAATCCAGTCTCCTCGGTTCTGTTTTCATTTTTTTTTTAATGGATATAAACTGGAAGGAAACTATCTGTGACTTGTGAAAACTTGTGGATTGCAGCAACATGTTTTTGAGGCAAGATGTCAAACTTTTTTTTTTTAACCTTTCTGATTACGTCTCACTACAAAACACAATTTCACTTTAAGAGCTTTTGTCCACTGTGGTGAAGGGGAAATGTTGCTGACACATGGTCTCTAAAGTTTTGGGTTCAAATCCAGCCTGAAACTTTGTTTTTTCGACTTCACTACTCCCTGCTGACAGACTACTTTACACATTCCACCTGCTATCTCCATCTCCACTGTGGTCTAGTGGTAATGTCATTGGGTTTACAAACAAAAGGTTCTTGGTTCAAGTCCCGGCTGAAACTGTTTTTCTGTTTGTGTGCTTCTATACCTTCTGGTGTATTTATGAGAACACACGCCACCTGTCATTGTATCTCTCCTGTAGCGTAGAGGATAAACTCTGCTGCAGGAAGCAGAAGGTTGTGAGTTCAATCCCCTCCTGAAACTATTATTTATCAGTTTGTCCTCTGAAATTAAGCACTAATAGGAGTAAACGACAACTATAACCCTCGGAGCCACAGCTCAATGGATAACACATGGACCTCACACCACGGAGAACATCGGTTCAAACCCCACTGGATCTCAAAGGACTCACCAACGGAAACTCAAAAGGACTCAAACAAAGGAAACAAGGAGACACAAGGGAGGAGAGGAGGACAGAGAGGGAGGAAGGAAGGAGGAGGAATACTCATACTATTTTTTTTTTGGCAAAAGCCACACCCCCTAATTAGCATAACCACGCCCATTATTTGCATAAACACACCCACTTTGGGCAAAATTCTGACTTAAAGCAGTACCAGGTCTTGAACCACTGACCTCTGGCACTCCAACCCTTTATACTCCGTCTGTGCCATCTCTTTCACACTGAGTTAATATCGGAACTTCTACATGTTGTTAACCAAAGAGGAGGACTTGTTTAAAAAAAAAAAAAAAAAAAAAAGTTATTAAAAATTAAAAACAGCAAAAAAACACAAGAAAAGCCTAAAATCATTATTTACAAAGCCAACTTTGTGATTACAACATAAATCAAAGACATTAACTTCTTTTTTCTTAATTACCTCAAATTTCACAGACAAATAAACTTTGTGGAGACTTTTTACACAATAAACTGAATAAAAGACTTCAGATTGTGTGTTAAACGACACTTTTCCTCCCAACGAGCCTCATTTAGTGAGTGAGGTGACGAGCAGCTGGTCTACAAAGTCTTCCTGAAGGGAACTAACACATGTGGAGCGTCACAGTGACCTTTGACCTCCAGATTCTACTCACTTTAGTCCTGCAGGAGCTTTGCAGCACATTTAAAGATGTTGCTGACATGTTGTGAGGTGTGTTGCTCAGCAGCTGAGCGTGTGCACTGCTTACCTTGTTCCAGTCCAAGATGGAGGACTGATGACATCACAGCGTCTCAAAGCAGCTTCATGATGATCCGGATCAGGATCTTCTGGTCTCTGAGACTCAGAGTGGCGCCGCCTGCTGGAGAAGAGCTGCAGAGAGACAAGAATCAGCTGCTGCAACAAACTACTGAAGTTCAGAAAATGTCACTTCAATTATCTAAATGTTACTGTTCATATGCCTTCTCTAAAAATGTGTGGGATTGATATAATGGAGAAAAAATGCACAAACAAGCATATCAGAACTATTTTACAGAGGCAAAATCAGATTTCCCCCAGAGGAAAGTTCTTTTGGGATCCACAATTGAACGAAATAAAGTGGCGAAGAGCAATTCTGTCTCTAAATAAGATCAGAGAGGTTCATTTTAAAACTTTGCATCATATTTACCCATGTAATAAATCAGTTTCCAGGTTTGCTGATATAAGCGAAATGTCTCTGATCACAGGATTATATACATACAGTCATGGAAAAAATGATCAGACCACCCTTGTTTTCTTTTGTTTAGACAAATATGATGATAACAACAAAAACAGCCCATAAGAGTTTAACTTAAGAGCCATTTTCCATGGTTTTCTTGATAATGATTTGAGTTTTTATCAATAAAACCATGTTAAATGTCTAGATATCAGCTCTTAAAATAAACTCTTATCAGCTATTTTTGTTGTTATCATTATATTTGTCCAAACAAATGAACCTTTAGTTGAACCAGACATTAAAATGAACAAGAAACTGAAGAAAACAATGGTCTAGTCATTGTTTCCATGTCTGTATATATTCAGGGTTACATGAAATAACTGAACTAAATGTGGTATATGAGCTCTATTAACTTTATGAATATGAACTTTCCCAGAGAAGTGCATGGTCAGCAGCTGGAGCTTTTCTCCTCATGAGAATGAATGGAGGCTGTGTGAGGTTAACTCTGCAGTAAAACAACCAGACATGACTACAGGTTGGAAACAAACAGAGCACAAAGACTCTCTGCATCAACACATTTCTCCTGGATGGAAAAAGATTCATGCAAACACCAAAAACTTTACTGCATTAACCTTTTTACTCTCTCTTGACGTGTTTTTTTGCTCCTAACAGGAGACGGAAACTCTTTTAGTGAATAAGTTCTGATGTGGACATAAAAAACAACAACAAAAAAGACACAAAGTGCCCAAAATAGACATGAGATTGCCAAAAATGGACACAAAATGACCAAAAAAGACACAAAATGACCAAAAAAAGACACAAATTGACCAAAAAAGACACAAAAAAGACACAAAATTACCAAAAAAAGATACAAAATTACCAAGAAAAGACACAAAATTACCAAAATAGATGTAAAGATTGCCAAAAATGGACACAAAATGACCAAACAGACCAGTTTCAGAGTGATTTCAGATGGAGAGGCGTGTCTCAAACAGCAGCAGGGAATGTCTTCAGACTGACAACAACTCAATCATTTCTATGCTGATTATGTCAAAACGTCCCACAAAGCTCCTCTTTGCATCAACACATTTCTGCTGGATGGAAAATCTTGATGCAAACACCAAAAACTTTACTGCATCAAAGTGTTTTTACTCTCTCGAGGAGTTTTTTGCTGTAAACATTGAAACAATGTCGCGCTGTAAAAAGCACGTGGAGAGACAGAAAACAGCTGAAAGCTGCTCAAACTAGCAGCAGCAGCAACATGATGAGTTATTAATGTGACAGAGATATTAAAGAGTCAGCTAACAGCAACACAAACACCTTTTACCTGTGATCCAGTTTCTAATGACGGAGCTCACCTGAGTCTCCTTCAGCTGCTGTTAAAGAGACAATCTGCCCCAAAACCTGCTGTTAGAGTCCTGATCAGAGTCCCTGAAGGTCCAGAACCAGAACCACAGGAACACCTTCACCTCCACCTCTGATTCATCATCAACCGCTCGGCTGCTTGTTTACTAGTAAACAAACAAACAAACAGGACTGCTCCCGTCCCGTGTTGACTCCTTACTGGTTGCTTTCACCACTAACTGGTTCCTGTACTGGTGTGTGTGTGTGTGCAGCGGTTTTCTGCCTCACTTAGCAGATTCATCACATATTTAATAAACATGTAGAGGTGATGCTTCATCAACAATTACATTCTGTCCAATCCAGCTCGAAGCGAACGTGCAAACATTATATTTAATAATAATTATATTATATTTTCATGCTTTCTTTTTATTTATAGGAGCATGTCGATTTCTGTCAAAAATGGTCTCATTTTAAAATGCCTAAAAATGCTTCAAATGGTCTTATTATACTCTGTTGATACATATTACAGCATTATGTGGCCAGAAATAATAATAAAAAACACCATATTTTGAGAAAATTTGAAGAAAAAACAAAACAAAAGTCATACTATAGCATGTGGATTTTTTTCAGGAAAAAGTCACAACATTTTCACTCTCAAAATGTTCTTATTATAGTCTGTTGATACATGCAGTAGATTTTTTTTTTTTCAGAAAAAAAAACAGAAAAATACCATATTTTGAGCTGTGCAAAATCTGAAAAAAGTCAAACTATAGCATGTTGTTTTTTGTCAAAAATGGTCACATTTTAAAATGCCTAAAAATATTTAAAATTGGTCTGATTATACTCTGACTATACCCTCCAGACAGCTTGAAGGCTGCTGGTGGTCAGAGAGATCAGCTGATCACAGCCCCGCCCACTACCGCTTCACCAACACACACACACACACACACACACTACCACAGCAGTGATCAATAACCAGGTGGAGCGGAGTGATCCCTCTGATCAATAACCAGGTGAAGCGGAGTGATCCCTCTGATCAATAACCAGGTGAAGCGGAGTTATGAGGAAGGAGAAAGAAACAGGTGGAGGTGAAGAGCAGCATCAGGTGAGAGTCCTCTCTCTCTCTCCGGGGGGAGAGTGGGCGGGGCTAGTCCTGTTTCAGGTAAATAGATGATTCAGATATCTTAGTGAGGAAATAAATGTGGTGAAATATGATGACAATGCTGCTAAATAATGATCTAAATCAGCTGTTCTCAACCTGGGGGTCGGGACCCCAACTGGGGTCTTGAGATGATTTCTGGGGGTCGCCAAATCATTTAGGAAGTCAGCTCTGTCTCCACTGTGTTAAAGTGTTCATGTGTTTCAGTCTTTTTAGTCATTTAATGTCTTTTTTGGTCATTGTGAGGTTTTTTTTGTCATTTTGTGTCTTTTTTGGATCATTTTGTGTCTTTTTAGGTAATTTTGTGTATTTTTTGATCATTTTGTGGTCATTTTGTGTCTTTTTTTGGTCATTTTGTTTCTTTTTGGGGTCATTTTGTGTCTATTTTTGGTAATTTTATGTCTTTTTTTGGTCATTTTGTTTCTTTTTAGGTAATTTTGTGTATTTTTTGATCATTTTGTGGTCATTTTGTGTCTTTTTTGGTCAATTTGTGTCTTTTTTGTCATTTTGTTTCTTTTTGGGGTCATTTTGTGTCTTTTTTGGTCAATTTGCGTCTTTTTTTGACCATTTTGTTTCTTTTTGGGGTCATTTTGTGTCTTTTTTGGTCAATTTGTGTCTTTTTTGTCATTTTGTTTCTTTTTGGGGTCATTTTGTCTCTTTTTTGGTCATTTTGTGTCTTTTTTTGGTCATTTTGTTTCTTTTGGGGTCATTTTGTGTCTTTTTTGGTCAATTTGTGTCTTTTTTTGTCATTTTGTGTCTTTTTTTGGTCATTTTGTTTCTTTTTAGGTAATTTTGTGTATTTTTTGATCATTTTGTGGTCATTTGTGTCTTTTTTTGGTCATTTTGTTTCTTTTTGGGGTCATTTTGTGTCTTCTTTGGTCAATTTGTGTCTTTTTTTGGTCATTTTGTGTCTATTTTTGGTAATTTTATGTCTTTTTTGGTCATTTTGTTTCCTTTTTTTTGGTCATTTTGTTTCTTTTTTGGGTGATCTTAACTGTGTGTGTGAGATTGTGTTCAGTGAGTGGGGGTCATGGACAACATGCATGTTAAATTGGGGGTCGCGACTCAAAAAGGTTGAGAACTCCTGATCTAAATCACCTACATTTGAAGTTTATGAAAGTAAAACAAGTGCCAGTTTGATGGAGCTGAATTAATAACAGCATTATCTATATTTTACAGGTGTATGATTCAGTTTCTCACAAGCAGCACAGACTCAAAATTCAATCTTTGTCAATATTTATCATACATTCTTTAAACGGTCCAAAACCTTCAAAATGTTCTTATTATAGTCTGATGATACATGTAGTAGGGTGGCTTTTCTGAAAATAGCAGAAAAACACCATCATTTGTGATGTCCAAAATTTGAAAAAGTCATACTATAGCATGTCGATTTCTGTCAAAAAAGGTCAAATTTTAAGATGCCTATAAATGCTTTAAATGGTCTTATACTAGTCTGATAATACATATTAGAGCAAAATAGGACCATAAATCACAAAAAAACACCATATTTTGAGATGTCCAAAATTTGAAGAAAGAAAAAAAAGTCATACTATAGCATGTCGATTTTTTTCAGGAAAAAATCATAATTTTTTAAATGCCCCGAAACTTTCAAAATGGTCTTATTATAGTCTGTAGTAGGGTGGCTTTTACAGAAATAACAAAAAACACCATATTTTGAGATGTCCAAAATTTGAATTTCGAAAAAAAAAAAAGTCATACTATAGCATGTCAATTTTTGGGGGGGAAAAAGTTATACAATTCTCAAACGGCCTGAATTTCTCAAAATAGTCTTATTATAGTCCGTTGATACATGTATTTTTTTTCAGAAATAACAAAAAAACACCATATTATCAGATGTCCAAAATTTGAAACAAAAGTCATACTATAGTATGACTTTTGTTTCAAATTTTGTGGAAATTTTCAAAAATGGTTTAATTTAAAAATGCTTAAAATGGTCTCATTATAGTCTATTGGTACATATTAGAGCATTATGTGGCCATCAATCACAGAAAAACACCATATTTTGAGATGTCCAAAAATCTGAAAAAAGTCATACTATAGCATGTCGAAATTTTTGGGGAAAAAGTCATAAAATTTTCAAACTGCCTGAATTTCTCAAAATAGTCTTATTATAGTCCGTTGATACATGTGGTATAATTTTTTTTCAGAAATAACAAAAAAAACACCATATTATCAGATGTCTAAAATTTGATAAAAGTCATACTATAGCATGTCAAAATTTTCAAAAAGGGTCAAATTTTAAAAATGCTTTAAATTGTCTTATTATAGTCTGTTGATACATGTAGTAGGCTGGCTTTTTAAAAAAAAACACCATATTATGAGATGTCCAAAAGTTTGAAATTTAAAAAAAAGTCATACTATAGCATGTCGATTTCTGCCAAAAAAGGTCAAATTTTAAAATGCCTTAAAATGTCTTATTATAGTCTGATGATACATATTAGAGCACAATAGGACCATAAATCACAAAAAACACCATATTTTGATATTTAAAATTAAAAAATTAAATCTTCAAACTGCCTGAATTTCTCAAAATGGTCTTATTATAGTCTGTTGATGCATATTAGAGCATTATGTGGCCATAAATCACAGAAAAACACCATATTTTGAGATGTCCAAAAATCTGAAAAAAGTCATACTATATAGCATGTAGAAATTTTTGGGGAAAAAGTCATAAAATTTTCAAACTGCCTGAATTTCTCAAAATAGTCTTATCATAGTCCGTTGATACGTGTAGTATAATTTTTTTTCAGAAATAACAAAAAAACCCTACCATATTATGAGATGTCCAAAATTTGACAAAAGTCATACTATAGCATGTCGAAATTTTCAAAAAGGGTCAAATTTTAAAAATGCTTTAAATTGTCTTATTATAGTCTGTTGATACATGTAGTCGGCTGGCTTTTTAAAAAAAACACCATATTATGAGATGTCCAAAAGTTTGAAATTTAAAAAAAAGTCATACTATAGCATGTCGATTTCTGCCAAAAAAGGTCAAATTTTAAAATGCCTTAAAATGTCTTATTATAGTCTGATGATACATATTAGAGCACAATAGGACCATAAATCACAAAAAACACCATATTTTGATATTTAAAATTAAAAAATTAAATCTTCAAACTGCCTGAATTTCTCAAACTGGTCTTATTATAGTCTGTTGATGCATGTAGTAGAATATTTCCCCAGAAATAACAAATATCAGCATACTTTGAGGTGTTTCTCTGCTCCACTCAGCTCTGACAGACAACATCAACAAGCTGTCTCCTCTGCTTCTTCTTCAGGTGTGTTGGAGGTTTCAGACAGCCACCTGGAGCAGCAGCGCCCCCCTCTGGTGGTCTGGAGGAGGACACACTGCTACCATGGGACACTTTCCTCTCAGAGAGAGATGAAGACATGCAGCAGAGAACCGGGCGGGCGGGACTCGAACCCGTGTCTCTGTGGTGAGGACTCAGCCTCAGTCTCTTTTCTTCTTTAATGTTATTGTGGTGTTGGGGTCTCTCCGAGCCTCTCAACTCATCCTCAACTCTTTGTTTCATTCACTAGAACAGTAGTTCTCAACCTTTTTGAGTCGCGACCCCCAATTTAACATGCATGTTGTCTGCGACCCCCACTCACTGACCAGAATCTCACACACACAGTTCAGATCATACAAAAAAGAAACAAAATGACCAAAAAAAAGGAAACAAAATGACCAAAAAAGACACAAAATGACCAGAAGACAGAAAATGACCAAAAAAAAGACACAAAATGACCAAAAAAAGGAAAGAAATAGCCATAAAAACACACAAAATGACCAGAATATACACAAAACGACTAAAAAAAGATACAAAATGACAAAATTGACCAAAAAACACAAAATGACCAAAAACGAAAAAAAGAAGACCAAAAAAAAGACACAAAATTACCAAAAAAAGGAAAGAAAATGACCATAAAAACACACAAAATGACCAGAAAATACACAAAACGACTAAAAAAAGATACAAAATGACAAAAAAACAACACAAAATTATCAAAAAACACAAAATTACCAAAAAAGGGAAAAAAAGGACCAAAAAAGACACAAATTTACCACAAAATGACCAGAAAATACACAAAACGACTAAAAAAAGATACAAAATGACTAAAAAAAACAACACAAAATGACCAAAAAAACCCCCACAAAATTACCAAAAAAAGACATTAAGTGACCAAAAAGACTAAAACACATGAACACTTTAACACAGTGGAGACAGAGCTGACTTCCAAAATGATTTGGCGACCCCCAGAAATCATCTCGCGACCCCAATTGGGGTCCCGACCCCAAGGTTGAGACCAGCTGCACTAGAAAACTGTAAATGTGTCTATATATACTCTACTATAACATGGCATCATTTTTCCTCAAAAAGTCAAAACATTTTCAAACAACCCGAAACTCTGGAAATGTTCTTATTGTCATCTGTTCATGTTTGTAGCAGGGTGGCTTTTCCACAAATAACTACAATAAACAACATATTTTGTCCAAAAGTCATACTATAGCATGTCGATTTTTGTCAAAAATTGTGACATTTTAAAATGCCTAAAAATGCTTAAAATATTCTTATTATAGTCTGTTGATGCATGTAGTAGGGAGGCTTTTCCTGAAATAACAAACAAGAAAACAACATATTTTGAGATCTCACACTTTATAAATGAAGCCAACGTGCTTTAAGTGCATTCTTTCTCATGGCCAGCTCATTTTTTCTTATTTTATTTATAACTATTTGTGTATGATTTATTCTATTTTAATAACTGTACAGCACTTTGGTCAACTGAGGTTGTTTTTAAATGTCTATAAATAAACTTTGACTTGAACCAGTTTGCACAATGCAACATCTGTTGTATGAATGTAGAGTTAAAGTGACTAGAAAGCTGCTACAACTGCAGACAAAATAAAATAGTAATAAAAACTCAATCCAAAAACAGTTAGAGATTTAAAAAAAAAGAAAAAGTAAAGGGTAAAAAAGTAGGGTTCAGTATCTGGTCCAAGTCTCCTTCAGCATGGAGTCTGTCCTGGTCGGGGATCGAACCCGCGACGGCTGCAGACTGTCAGGAACATTAGTGGTAGTGGCGCCCTCTTGTGGCCAACAGGGGAAATGCAAGTTTAATTCCGTGCGTGCAGCAGATTACCGGGCCGGACTCGAACCACCATGCAGACTGTCAGACACATGAATCTCAGTTTTTGTAACAGTAGTGGCGCCCTCTAGTGGCCGCTAGGGGAAAATCACTCTTATTTCCGTGGCCGAGAGGTTAGAGAACCGGGCTTGTGACCGGAGGGTCGCTGGTTCGAGTCTCAGGACTGACAGGTG
Organism: Centropristis striata; assembly: GCF_030273125.1. NCBI lineage: Eukaryota > Metazoa > Chordata > Actinopteri > Perciformes > Serranidae > Centropristis > Centropristis striata. The sequence continues at coordinate 660,993 of NC_081540.1, read as the reverse complement.
AAGGACTGAAGTGACCCCCAACTGCTCCAACAAGCGACCCTCGAACCAGCGATTCTCTCACCTCTCGGTCACGGAAATAAACGTGAATTGCCACAAGAGGGCGCCACTACTTTTTCAAAACCTTCATTCATGAGTGTGACAGTCTGCATGGAGGTTGGAGTCCGGCCCGGTGCTCTGCTGCATGTCTCCATCTCTCTCTGTCTCTGTCTCTGGCACATGAAGCTGAAATAACTAGAAACATTGGCTTCATTTATAAAGTGTGAGATTTGTGTCACAAAGTGTCACATGAAGCTGAAAAATGCCTGAAAATGTCTTTAATACAACAGAAGCTGAGCCTCAGTTCTTAAGTTCTAATAATTTAACATTTTGGACATCTTAAAATATGGTGTTTTTGTGATTTCTGGCCACGTGAGGCTCTAATATGTATCATCAGACTATGATCGGAGCATTTTGAGCATTTTTAGGCATTTTAAAATTTGACCATTTTTGACAAAAAACAACGTACTATAGTATGACTTTTTTCAAATTTTGGACATCTCGAAATATGATGTTTTTTTCTGTTATTTCTGGAAAAGCCACTCTACTACATGTATCAGCAGACTATAATTGGACAAATTTTTTTTTTAGCATTTTAAGCGATTTTAAAATTTCACCATTTTTGAAAAAAAAAATGACTTTAAAAAAAAAAAAAAAATTGCACATCTCAAAATATAGTGTTTTTCTTTTTGTTATTTCTGGAAAAAAATGTGATACTACATTTATCAACAGACTATAAAACTTCATACAACAGATGTCACAAATGTTCAAACTGGTTCAGTATCTGGTCCAAGTCTCCTTCAGCATGGAGTCTGTCCTGGTCGGGGATCGAACCCGCGACGGCTGCAGACTGTCAGGAACATTAGTGGTAGTGGCGCCCTCTTGTGGCCAACAGGGGAAATGCAAGTTTAATTCTGTGCGTGCAGCAGAGTACCGGGCCGGACTCGAACCACCATGCAGACTGTCAGACACATGAATCTCAGTTTTTGTAACAGTAGTGGCGCCCTCTAGTGGCCGATAGGGGAAATGCAGGTTTATTTCCGTGGCGGAGAGGTTAGAGAACCGGGCTTGTGACCGGAGGGTCGCTGGTTCGAGTCTCAGGACTGACAGATGAAGGACTGAAGTGACACCATGACAACATGTTATGTTGACATGGTGTTTTTGTGATTTCTGGCCACATGAGGCTCTAATTTGTATCATCAGACTATGATAGGAAGATTTTGAGCATTTTTAGGCATTTTAAAATTTGACCATTTTTGACAAAAAACAACATACTATAGTATGACTTTTTTTATTTTTTTTTATTATTTTTTTTACAAATTTTGGACATCTCGAAATATGATGTTTTTTTCTGTTATTTCTGGAAAAGCCACTCTACTACATGTATCAGCAGACTATAATTGGACAAATATTTTTTTTTAGCATTTTTAGCGATTTTAAAATTTCACCATTTAAAAAAAAAAAAAATGACTTTAAAAAAAAAAAAAAAAAATTGCACATCTCAAAATATAGTGTTTTTCTTTTTGTTATTTCTGAAAAAAAAATGTGATACTACATTCATCAACAGACTATAAAACTTCATACAACAGATGTCACAAATGTTCAAACTGGTTCAGTATCTGGTCCAAGTCTCCTTCAGCATGGAGTCTGTCCTGGTCGGGGATCGAACCAGCGACGGCTGCAGACTGTCAGGAACATTAGTGGTAGTGGCGCCCTCTTGTGGCCAACAGGGGAAATGCAACGGAAGTTTTATTCCGTGCGTGCAGCAGAGCACCGGGCCGGACTCGAACCTCCATGCAGACTGTCAGACTCATGAATGAAGGTTTTTAAAAAGTAGTGGCGCCCTCTAGTGGCCTTTAGGGGAAAATCACGTTTATTTAAATAACTAGAAACATCATTAAAAACTGAACAATGCAGGTGCAGGTCGCTTTTTGTAAAAGTCTTCCTGCACTTGTGTTCCTCGTCCAGCAGGAGGCGCTGTTCGTCCCTCCATGAGAGGCTCAGATGATCTGAAGGTCGCTGGTTCGATCCCCGACCAGGACAGACTCCATGATGGAGGAAACTTGGACAAGATACTGAACCAGTTTGATCATTTGTTACATCTGTTGTATGAAAGTAGAGTTAAAGTGACTAGAAAGGTGCTACAACCTGTCTCTGTCATAGAAAGTTGAAAATTAACTAAAAATATCTTTAAAAACAAATAAATCTGACGCCAACTCATGCTGAGAATGTTTGTTTGTATGTTAGTCAACAGTGAAATGAGCTTGTTGTGTCTCCCTCTGCTGGCCAGGAGAGAGAATACACTTAAAGCACATTGGCTTCATTTAGAAAGTGTGAGATGTGTGTCAAAAAGTGTCACATAAAGCTGAAAAATGCCTTAAAATGGTCTTATTATAGTCTGATGATACATATTAGAGCATAATGTGACCAGAAATAACAAAAAAAAACACCAAATTTTGAGATGTCCAAAATTAGAAATTCTCTGCTGGTGGTTTTTACAGCACTAGATTGACAATGTTTCCAGCAAAAAAACACCTCAAGAGAGAGTAAAAACAGTTTTATGCAGAAGTTTTTGGTGTTTGCATGAATCTTTTTCCATCCCAGGACAAATGTGTTGATGCAAAGATGACTTTTGCGTGACGTTTTGACACAATCAGCATATAAATGACTAAATTATTGTGAGTCACAGCAGCAGACTGGATCAGTCTGAAGACATTCAGCTGTTTCTGAGACATGCCTCTCAGTCTGGAATCCTTCTAAAACTGGTCTTTTTGGTCGTTTTGTGTCTTTTCTTGGTCATTTTTTTGTCTTTTCTTGATCATTTAGTGTCTTTTTTTGGTCATTTTGTGTCTTTTTTGGTCATTTTGTGTCTTTTCTGGTCATTTTGTGTCTTTTCTGGTCATTTTGTGTCTTTTCTTGGTCATTTTGTGTCTTTTCTTGGTCATTTTGTGTCTTTTTTGGTAATTTTGTGTCTATTAGGTCATTTTGTGTCTTTCCTGGTCATTTTGTGTCTTTTCTGGGTAATTTTGTGTCTTTTCTGGTCATTTTGTGTCTTTCTTGGTCATTTTGTCTTTTCTTGGTCATTTTGTGTCTTTTCTTGGTCATTTTGTGTCTTTTCTGGTCATTTTGTGTCTTTTCTTGGTCATTTTGTGTCTTTTCTGGTCATTTTGTGTCTTTTCTTGGTCATTTTGTGTCTTTTCTGGTCATTTTGTGTCTTTTCTTGGTCATTTTGTGTCTTTTCTGGTCATTTTGTGTCTTTTCTTGGTCATTTTGTGTCTTTTCTTGGTAATTTTGTCTTTTCTTGGTAATTTTGTCTTTTCATGGTTATTTTGTGTCTATTTTGGTCATTTTGTGTCTTTTTTGTTGTTGTTTTTAATGTCCATATCAGAACTTATTCACTAAAAGAGTTTCCGTCTCCTGCTTGGAGCAAAAAAAACACCTGAAGAGAGAGTAAAAAGGTTAATGCAGTAAAGTTTTTGGTGTTTGCATGAATCTTTTTCCATCCAGGAGAAATGTGTTGATGCAGAGAGTCTTTGTGCTCTGTTTGTTTCCAACCTGTAGTCATGTCTGGTTGTTTTACTGCAGAGTTAACCTCACACAGCCTCCATTCATTCTCATGAGGAGAAAAGCTCCAGCTGCTGACCATGCACTTCTCTGGGAAAGTTCATATTCATAAAGTTAATATAGCTCATATAGCTCATGTTATTTCATGTAACCCTGAATATATACAGACATGGAAACAATGACTAGACCATTGTTTTCTTCAGTTTCTTGTTCATTTCATGTCTTTTTTAAAAATCATTTTGACTCTTTTTGGGTTTGTTGTCTTTTTGGTCATTTTGTGATTTTTTTGGGTCATCTCTTTTTTGCTCATGTGCCCTTTTTGGGATTTTTTTTTTTTTTTTTTTAACAGTTTTTGGTTATTTTGTGTTTTTTAGGGGGGATTTTGTGTCAGCACAGTACAATAATTTATAAACAAATTAACTTAATTGGTAAACATGTTTATTATCTTTACATAAATATTCTGACATTTGTGCATGACTTTCAACACAAATGTGATAAATATTCAGTGTAAATACCTGCATCTTTTTTTAAAAAGCTGAATGATAAACAGTTTCAGGTACAAAGATTTCCAAATTTGTGCTTTTCAGAACTTTCATAACTCAAAATTGACTTGTTATGGTGGATTGAGGTGAAAATAGTTTTTAAAAGTGCTCTTTCAGTCTTTGAACTCTATTTTGGCAGACGCTCTTTTATTCAGTTTTCCATTAATGAAGTGACCAAACTGGACCTTCCCCATTCCTATTCCTTCATTAGTTTTCAGTGAGTAATGTGGAGAACCAAGCTGAAACAAACACTGCTCGTGGTTTGTCTCCTGTTTTATTTCAGTACTTGACAAGCTGCAACACAGTTGATAAAGCTCAGACTGCCTTCATGGTCAGAGAGGAAGAGGAAACAAACTACTGAAGCATAGAAAGGAAATATACAGCTGACCAGCCGTTTTGTGTAAAGACAGCGTTTTTATTCCATCTCTCATTGGAAACATTAAATAGAACTTTTCTTTTCAGGATGACGAGACAGGTACATTTTGTATTTTGACATGTTTTACAAACCAAGTGCTTCTTTTCTTTTCTTCTTCTCTTTTCTCCAACAACAACACCAGACTGTTCAGATGTTTATGAGTGCTCCTCTGCCAGCTTCTCGGCCTTCTGGATCACCTCCTCCATGGGGCCCACCATGGAGAAGGCCTTCTGGATCACCTCCTCCATGGGGCCCACCATGGAGAAGGCCTTCTGGATCACCTCCTCCATGGGGCCCACCATGGAGAAGGCCTTCTGGATCACCTCCTCCATGGGGCCCACCATGGAGAAGGCCTTCTGGATCACCTCCTCCATGGGGCCCACCATGGAGAAGGCCTGCTGGATCACCTCCTCCATGGGGCCCACCATGGAGAAGGCCTTCTGGATCACCTCCTCCATGGGGCCCACCATGGAGAAGGCCTTCTGGATCACCTCCTCGATGGGGCCCACCATGGAGAAGGCCTTCTGGATCACCTCCTCCATGGGGCCCACCATGGAGAAGGCCTTCTGGATCACCTCCTCCATGGGGCCCACCATGTAGAAGGCCTTCTGGATCACCTCCTCCATGGGGCCCACCATGGAGAAGGCCTTCTGGATCACCTCCTCCATGGGGCCCACCATGGAGAAGGCCTGCTGGATCACCTCCTCCATGGGGCCCACCATGGAGAAGGCCTGCTGGATCACCTCCTCCATGGGGCCCACCATGGAGAAGGCCTTCTGGATCACCTCCTCCATGGGGCCCACCATGGAGAAGGCCTGCTGGATCACCTCCTCCATGGGGCCCACCATGGAGAAGGCCTGCTGGATCACCTCCTCCATGGGGCCCACCATGGAGAAGGCCTTCTGGATCACCTCCTCCATGGGGCCCACCATGGAGAAGGCCTTCTGGATCACCTCCTCCATGGGGCCCACCATGGAGAAGGCCTGCTCGGGCAGGGCGTCGTACTCGCCTGCAGGGACACAAGGGGACAAGTCATTCATCATTAGTCATGTCCAGGATAAAGTTATTATCAGCACTCATTTAGTCATGTCCAGGATACATACTGAGGATTAAGTTGAAATATCGGAAATAAATTTAAATGTTGATATATATATATATATATATATATATATATATATATGTGTGTGTGTGTGTGTGTGTGTGTGTGTGTATGTATATGTGCCTGACAGCCTCAATTTCCCATTAAAACGACATCTTAGAATAGACAATCTTTGTATTTGTAGTTTTTTATATTATCAAAGATCTTTGAAAAAAGTCACAAATCAAAGATCCCCTATTCTGTACGTCTTTTTCGCCAATTTCTCATGAAAACGACATCTTAGAATTAAGGATCTTTGATTTGTGATTTTTTTTTTCAAAGATCTTTTAAAAAACTACAAATACAAAGATCATCTATTCTAAAATGTCTTTTTAATGAGAAATTGAGGCTGTCAGGCACACACACACACACACATATATATATATATATATATATATATATATATATATATATATATATATATATATCAGAATAAACTATATATATATATTTCTCTGATGGATATAAACTGGAGAAAAACTGTGACACAAACTTGTGAACGTTTTCAATCAAACAACCAAATGTTTCATATTTCTAACTGCATGATTCTGTGTCAAAAAAAAAAATGGAATCCAGTGTCTCCTCTGTGGTGTAGTGGAAAAGTACCAGTCCATAATGCAGCAGGTTCTGGGTTCAAATCCAGCATAATTTCTTTTCTTTTCAGTTTGTCCTCTTGAGACTTCCTGCTGCATTCATGACATCAAGTTAGGAACAGCTCAGTTTCCTTCCTGTGTTCCTCTGGTATAGTGGACATGTCAAGGATCCTGCACTTGAAGGTTGTGTGTTCAAATCCAGCGTGAAACCTCCTTTTCTACCCATCTACTCCAATAATTACTGCTGAAACTATATGATTCACTTTCCACCTGTCACCTGCATCTCTGCTGTGGTGTAGTGGTATAATCATGAGTGCTCAACCTGAAGAACATTGGTTCCAATCCCACCTGAAACTCTTTTTCTGTTTGTTTGCTTCAATACCTCCCAGTGCAATTAAGAGTGTCACCGAGACAAAAAGCACTGTTCCACAGTGGTATAGTGGAAATGTCATTGGATTCCCAACCTGGAGGTTCTTGGATCATATCCCAGCTGAACATCATTTTTTGTTTGATTGCTTCAAAACCTCCTGGTGCATTCATCAGTTCAAGAAGAATATCTCTTCTGTTGTTCCTCTGGTGTAGTGGACATGTCAAGGGTCCTGGACCTGTAGGTTCTTGGTTTGAATCCAGTCTCCTCGGTTCTGTTTTCATTTTTTTTTTAATGGATATAAACTGGAAGGAAACTATCTGTGACTTGTGAAAACTTGTGGATTGCAGCAACATGTTTTTGAGGAAAGATGTCAAACATATTTTTTAACCTTTCTGATTACGTCTCACTACAAAAAACAATTTCACCCCAGCAGCTTTTGTCCATTGTGGTGAAGGGGAAATGTTGCTGACACAGGGTGTCTAAAGTTTTGGGTTCAAATCCAGCCTGAAACTTTCTTTTCTCGACTTCACTACTTCTTGCTGACAGACTACTTTTCAAATTCCACCTGCCACCTGCATCTCTACTGTGGTCTAGTGGTAATATTGTTGGGTTTGCAACCCAAAGGTTCTTGGTTCAAGTCCCATCTGAAACTCTTTTTCTGTTTGTTTGCTTCAATAGCTCACAGTGCAATTAAGAGTGTCACCTACACAAAATGCATTGTTCGACAGTGGTATAGTGGAAATGTCATTGAATTCCCAACCCAGAGGTTCTTGGATCATATCCCAGCTGAAAATCATTTTTTGTTTGATTGCTTCAAAACCTCCTGGTGCATTCATCAGTTCAAGAAGAATATCTCTTCCGTTGTTCCTCTGGTGTAGTGGAAAATGTCAAGGGTCCTGGACCTGCAGGTTCTTGGTTTGAATCCAGTCTCCTCGGTTCTGTTTTCATTTTTTTTTTAATGGATATAAACTGGAAGGAAACTATCTGTGACTTGTGAAAACTTGTGGATTGCAGCAACATGTTTTTGAGGCAAGATGTCAAACTTTTTTTTTTTAACCTTTCTGATTACGTCTCACTACAAAACACAATTTCACTTTAAGAGCTTTTGTCCATTGTGGTGAAGGGGAAATGTTGCTGACACATGGTCTCTAAAGTTTTGGGTTCAAATCCAGCCTGAAACTTTGTTTTTTCGACTTCACTACTTCCTGCTGACAGACTAGTTTACACATTCCACCTGCTGTCTTCATCTCCACTGTGGTCTAGTGGTAATATCATTGGGTTTGCAACCAAAAGGTTCTTGGTTCAAGACCCGCTGAAACTCTTTTTCTGTTTGTGTGCTTCTATACCTTCTGGTGCATTCATCAGAACACACGCCACCTGTCTCTGTATCTCTGCTGTAGCATAGAGGATAAACTCTGCTGCAGGAAGCAGAAGGTTGTGAGTTCAATCCCCTCCTGAAACTATTATTTATCAGTTTGTCCTCTGAAATTAAGCACTAATAGGAGTAAACGACAATTATAACCCTCGGAGCCACAGCTCAATGGATAACACATGGACCTCACACCACGGAGAACATCGGTTCAAACCCCACTGGATCTCAAAGGACTAACCAACGGAAACTCAAAAGGACTCAAACAAAGGAAACAAGGAGACACACTGGAGGAGGATCAAGGGAGGAGAGGAGAGGAGGACAGAGAGGAAGGAAGGAGGAGGAATACACGACCTCATACTATTTTTTTGCAAAAGCCACACCCCCTAATTAGCATAACCACGCCCATAATTTGCATAACCACGCCCACTTTGGGCAAAATTCTGACTTAAAGCAGTACCAGGTCTTGAACCACTGACCTCTGGCACTCCAACCCTTTATACTCCCTCTGTGCCATCTCTTTCACACTAAGTTAATATCGGAACTTCTATATGTTGTTACCCAGAGAGGAGGACTTGTAAAAAAAAAAAAAAAAAAAAAGTTATTAAAAATTAAAAACAGCAAAAAAACACAAGAAAAGCCTAAAATCATTATTTACAAAGCCAACTTTGTGATTACAACATAAATCAAAGACATTAACGTCTTTTTTCTTAATTACCTCAAATTTCACAGACAAATAAACTTTGTGGAGACTTTTTACACAATAAACAGAATAAAAGACTTCAGATTGTGTGTTAAACGACACTTTTCCTCCCAACGAGCCTCATTTAGTGAGTGAGGTGACCAGCAGCTGCTCTACAAAGTCTTCCTGAAGGGAACTAACACATGTGGAGCGTCACAGTGACCTTTGACCTCCAGATTCTACTCACTTTAGTCCTGCAGGAGCTTTGCAGCACATTTAAAGATGTTGCTGACATGTTGTGAGGTGTGTTGCTCAGCAGCTGAGCGTGTGCACTGCTTACCTTGTTCCAGTCCAAGATGGAGGACTGATGACATCACAGCGTCTCAAAGCAGCTTCATGATGATCCGGATCAGGATCTTCTGGTCTCTGAGACTCAGAGTGGCGCCGCCTGCTGGAGAAGAGCTGCAGAGAGACAAGAATCAGCTGCTGCAACAAACTACTGAAGTTCACAAAATGTCACGTCAATTATCTAAATGTTAAGAATGATCTAAATGTTAGGAAAGTTCTTTTGGGATCCACAATTGAACGAAATAAAGTGGCGAAGAGCAATTCTGTCTCTAAATAAGATCAGAGAGGTTCATTTTAAAACTTTGCATAATATTTACCCATGTAATAAATCAGTTTCCAGGTTTGCTGATATAAGCGAAATGTCTCTGATCACAGGATTGTATACATACAGTCATGGAAAAATGATCAGACCACCCTTGTTTTCTTTTGTTTAGACAAATATGATGATAACAACAAAAATAGCCCATAAGAGTTTAATTTAAGAGCTGATATCTAGCCATTTCCATGGTTTTCTTGATAATGATTTGAGTTTTTATCAATAAAACATGTTAAATGTCTAGATATCAGCTCTTAAAATAAACCATTATCAGCTATTTTTGTTGTTATCATTATATTTGTCCAAACAAATGAACCTTTAGTTGAACCAGACATTAAAATGAACAAGAAATTTTATAAGTTCTGATGTGGACATTAAAAACAACAACAAAAAATACACAAAATGACCAAAAAAGATGTAAAATGACCAAAATAGACGTAAAATTGTCCAAAATAGACGTAAAAATGGTCCCAAAAAAGACACAAAATGACCAAGAAAAGTTTCAGATTGAGAGGCGTGTCTCAGGGAATGTCTTCAGACTGATCCAGTCTGCTGCTGTGACTCACAATAACTCTTCATTTATATGCTGATTATGTCAAAACGTCCCACAAAGCTCCTCTTTGCATCAACACATTTCTGCTGGATGGAAAATCTTGATGCAAACACCAAAAACTTTACTGCATAAAAGTGTTTTTACTCTCTCTTGAGGAGTTTTTTTGCTCCAAACAGGAGACAGAAACTCTTTTAGTGAATAAGTTCTGATATGGACATTAAAAACAACAACAAAAAATACACAAAATGACCAAAAAAGACACAAAGTGACCAAAATAGACGTAAAGATTGCCAAAAAAAGACAAAAAAAGACACAAAATGACCAAACAGACCAGTTTCAGAGTGATTTCAGATGGAGAGGCGTGTCTCAAACAGCAGCAGGGAATGTCTTCAGACTGACAACAACTCAATCATTTCTATGCTGATTATGTCAAAACGTCCCACAAAGCTCCTCTTTGCATCAACACATTTCTGCTGGATGGAAAATCTTGATGCAAACACCAAAAACTTTACTGCATCAAAGTGTTTTTACTCTCTCGAGGAGTTTTTTTGCTGTAAACATTGAAACAATGTCGCGCTGTAAAAAGCACGTGGAGAGACAGAAAACAGCTGAAAGCTGCTCAAACTAGCAGCAGCAGCAACATGATGAGTTATTAATGTGACAGAGATATTAAAGAGTCAGCTAACAGCAACACAAACACCTTTTACCTGTGATCCAGTTTCTAATGACGGAGCTCACCTGAGTCTCCTTCAGCTGCTGTTAAAGAGACAATCTGCCCCAAAACCTGCTGTTAGAGTCCTGATCAGAGTCCCTGAAGGTCCACCAGAACCACAGGAACACCTTCACCTCCACCTCTGAGTCATCATCAACCGCTCGGCTGCTTGTTTACTAGTAAACAAACAAACAAACAGGAGTCCTGTTTGTTTGGGTTAGCGTCTCAAAGCAGCTTCATGATGATCCGGATCAGGATCTTCTGGTCTCTGAGACTCAGAGTGGCGCCGCCTGCTGGAGAAGAGCTGCAGAGAGACAAGAATCAGCTGCTGCAACAAACTACTGAAGTTCACAAAATGTCACGTCAATTATCAGAATGTTACTGTTCATATGCCTTCTCTAAAAATGTGTGGGATCGATATAATGGAGAAAAATGCACAAACAAGCATATCAGAACTATTTTACAGAGGCAAAATCAGATTTCCCCCAGAGGAAAGTTCTTTTGGGATCCACAATTAAACGAAATAAAGTGGCGAAGAGCAATTCTGTCTCTAAATAAGATCAGAGAGGTTCATTTTAAAACTTTGCATAATATTTACCCATGTAATAAATCAGTTTCCAGGTTTGCTGATATAAGCGAAAGGATGACATCATAGCGTCTCAAAGCACCACGGGACTATAAGAGCCCATAAGAGTTTAATTTAAGAGCCATTTCCATGGTTTTCTTGATAATGATTTGAGTTTTTATCAATAAAACCATGTTAAATGTCTAGATATCAGCTCTTAAAATAAACTCTTATCAGCTATTTTTGTTGTTATCATTATATTTGTCCAAACAAATGAACCTTTAGTTGAACCAGACATTAAAATGAACAAGAAACTGAAGAAAACAAGGTCTAGTCATTGTTTCCATGTCTGTATATATTCAGGGTTACATGAAATAACATGAGCTATATGAGCTATATTAACTTTATGAATATGAACTTTCCCAGAGAAGTGCATGGTCAGCAGCTGGAGCTTTTCTCCTCATGAGAATGAATGGAGGCTGTGTGAGGTTAACTCTGCAGTAAAACAACCAGACATGACTACAGGTTGGAAACAAACAGAGCACAAAGACTCTCTGCATCAACACATTTCTCCTGGATGGAAAAAGATTCATGCAAACACCAAAAACTTTACTGCATTAACCTTTTTACTCTCTCTTCAGGTGTTTTTTTTGCTCCAAGCAGGAGACGGAAACTCTTTTAGTGAATAAGTTCTGATACGGACATAAAAAACAACAAAAAAGACACAAAATGACCAAAAAAGACACAAAATGACCAAGAAAAGACAAAATTACCAAGAAAAGACACAAAATGACCAGAAAAGACACAAAATGACCAAGAAAAGACACAAAATGACCAGAAAAGACACAAAATGACCAAAAAAGACACAAAATTACCAAGAAAAGACACAAAATGACCAAGAAAAGACAGAAAATGACCAGAAAAGACAAAAAATGACCAAAAAAGACACAAAATTACCAAGAAAAGACACAAAATTACCAAGAAAAGACACAAAATGACCAAGAAAAGACACAAAATGACCAGAAAAGACACAAAATGACCAAAAAAGACACAAAATGACCAAGAAAAGACACAAAATGACCAAGAAAAGACACAAAATGACCAGAAAAGACAAAAAATGACCAAAAAAGACACAAAATTACCAAGAAAAGACACAAAATTACCAAGAAAAGACACAAAATTACCAAAAAAGACACAAAATTACCAAGAAAAGACACAAAATTACCAAGAAAAGACACAAAATGAACAGAAAAGACACAAAATGAACAAAAAAGCCACTAAATGACCAAAAAAGACACAAAATTACCAAGAAAAGACACAAAATGACCAAAAAAGACACAAAATGACCAAAAAAGACACAAAATGACCAGAAAAGACACAAAATGACCAAGAAAAGACACAAAATGACCAGAAAAGACACAAAATGACCAAGAAAAGACACAAAATTACCAAGAAAAGACACTAAATGATCAAGAAAAGACACAAAATGACCAAAAAAAGACACTAAATGACCAAAATAAGACACAAAATTACCAAGAAAAGACACAAAATGACCAGAAAAGACACAAAATAACCAGAAAAGACACAAAATTACCAAGAAAAGACAAAAAATGACCAAAAAAGACACAAAATGACCAAGAAAAGACACAAAATGACCAGAAAAGACACAAAATGACCAAGAAAAGACACAAAATAACCAGAAAAGACACCAAATGACCAAGAAAAGACACAAAATGACCAGAAAAGACACAAAATTACCAAGAAAAGACACAAAATGACCAGAAAAGACACAAAATGACCAATAAAAGACACAAAATGACCAGAAAAGACACCAAATGACCAAGAAAAGACACAAAATGACCAGAAAAGACACAAAATGACCAAGAAAAGACACAAAATGACCAAAAAAGACACAAAATTACCAAAAAAAGACAAAAAATGATCAAGAAAAGACACAAAATGACCAGAAAAGACAAAAAATGACCAAAAAAGACACAAAATTACCAAGAAAAGACACAAAATTACCAAGAAAAGACACAAAATTACCAAAAAAGACACAAAATTACCAAGAAAAGACACAAAATGACCAAGAAAAGACACAAAATGACCAAGAAAAGACACAAAATGACCAAAAAAGACACAAAATTACCAAAAAAAGACACTAAATGATCAAGAAAAGACAAAAAAAATGACCAAGAAAAGATACAAAACGACCAAAAAGACAAGTTTTAGAGGGATTTCAGACTGAGAGGCATGTCTCAGAAACAGCTGAATGTCTTCAGACTGATCCAGTCTGCTGCTGTGACTCACAATAATTTAGTCATTTATATGCTGATTGTGTCAAAACGTCACGCAAAAGTCATCTTTGCATCAACACATTTGTCCTGGGATGGAAAAAGATTGATGCAAACACCAAAAATTTCTGCATAAAACTGTTTTTACTCTCTCTTGAGGTGTTTTTTTGCTGGAAACATTGTCAATCTAGTGCTGTAAAAACCACCAGCAGAGAATTTCTAATTTTGGACATCTCAAAATTTGGTGTTTTTTTGTTATTTCTGGTCACATTATGCTCTAATATGTACCATCAGACTATAATAAGACCATTTTAAGGCATTTTTCAGCTTTATGTGACACTTTTTGACTCACATCTCACACTTTCTAAATGAAGCCAATGTGCTTTAAGTGGCCAGCAGAGGGAGACACAACAGGCTCATTTCACTGTTGACTAACAAACAAACAAACATTCTCATCAGGAGTTGGCGTCAGATTTATTTGTTTTTAAAGATATTTTTAGTTAATTTTCAACTTTCTATGACAGAGACAGGTTGTAGCACCTTTCTAGTCACTTTAACTCTACTTTCATACAACAGATGTAACAAATGATCAAACTGGTTCAGTATCTTGTCCAAGTTTCCTCCATCATGGAGTCTGTCATGGTCGGGGATCGAACCAGCGACCTTCAGATCATCTGAGCCTCTCATGGAGGGACGAACAGCGCCTCCTGCTGGACGAGGAAAACAAGTGCAGGAAGACTTTTACAAATGATGTTATTACAAATGATTTAATGATGTTTCTAGTTATTTTCAGCTTCATGTGCCAGAGAGAGATGGAGACATGCAGCAGAGCACCGGGCCGGACTCCAACCTCCATGCAGACTGTCAGACTCATGCGTTCAGTTTTGCAGTCACAAGCCCGGTTCTCTAACCTCTCGGCCACGGAAATAAACCTGCATTTCCCCTGTTGGCCACTAGAGGGCGCCACTACTGTTACAAAAACTGAGATTCATGTGTCTGACAGTCTGCATGGTGGTTCGAGTCCGGCCCGGTAATCTGCTGCACGCACAGAATTAAACTTGCATTTCCCCTGTTGGCCACAAGAGGGCGCCACTACCACTAATGTTCCTGACAGTCTGCAGCCGTCGCGGGTTCGATCCCCGACCAGGACAGACTCCATGCTGAAGGAGACTTGGACCAGATACTGAACCCTACTTTTTTACCCTTTACTTTTTCTTTTTTTTAAAATCTCTAACTGTTTTTGGATTGAGTTTTTATTACTATTTTATTTTGTCTGCAGTTGTAGCACCTTTCTAGTCACTTTAACTCTACATTCATACAACAGATGTTGCATTGTGCAAACTGGTTCAAGTCAAAGTTTATTTATAGACATTTAAAAACAACCTCAGTTGACCAAAGTGCTGTACAGTTATTAAAATAGAATAAATCATACACAAATAGTTATAAATAAAAACAATGAAAACAATCAAATACCACCACCATCATCATCATCATCATCATCATCATCATCATCTTGTTTGTTTGTATGTCAGTCAACAGTAAAATGAGCTGCCATGAGAAAGAATGCACTTAAAGCACGTTGGCTTCATTTATAAAGTGTGACATCTCAAAATATGTTGTTTTCTTGTTTGTTATTTGTGGAAAAGCCACCCTACTACATGTATCAGCAGACTATAATAAGAACATTTTGAAAGTTTCAGTGCATTTAAAATTTTTATGGATTTTTCACGACAAATTTTGACATGCTATAGTATGACTTTTTTTCCAAATTTAAAATTTTGGACATTTCAAAGTATGGTGGGGTTTTTTGTTATTTCAGGAAAAGCCACCCTACTACATGCATCAACAGACTATAATATGAATATTTTAAGCATTTTTAGGCATTTTAAAATGTCACAATTTTTGGCAAAAATCGACATGCTATAGTATGACTTTTGGACAAAATATGTTGTTTATTGTAGTTATTTGTGGAAAAGCCACCCTACTACAAACATGAACAGATGACAATAAGAACATTTCCAGAGTTTCGGGTTGTTTGAAAATGTTTTGACTTTTTGAGGAAAAATGATGCCATGCTATAGTAGAGTATATATAGACACATTTACAGTTTTCTAGTGAATGAAACAAAGAGTTGAGGATGAGTTGAGAGGCTCGGAGAGACCCGAACACCACAATAACATTAAAGAAGAAAAGAGACTGAGGCTGAGTCCTTACCACAGAGACACGGGTTCGAGTCCCGCCCGCCCGGTTCTCTGCTGCATGTCTTCATCTCTCTCTGAGAGGAAAGTGTCCCATGGTAGCAGTGTGTCCTCCTCCAGACCACCAGAGGGGGGCGCTGCTGCTCCAGGTGGCTGTCTGAAACCTCCAACACACCTGAAGAAGAAGCAGAGGAGACAGCTTGTTGATGTTGTCTGTCAGAGCTGAGTGGAGCAGAGAAACACCTCAAAGTATGCTGATATTTGTTATTTCTGGGAAAATATTCCACTACATGCATCAACAGACTATAATAAGACCATTTTGAGAAATTCAGGCAGTTTGAAGATTTAATTTTTTAATTTTAAATATCAAAATATGGTGTTTTTTGTGATTTATGGTCCTATTGTGCTCTAATATGTATCATCACCATTGTGCTCTAATATGTATCATCAGACTATAATAAGACATTTTAAGGCATTTTAAAATTTGACCTTTTTTGGCAGAAATCAACTTTTTTTTTCAAATTTCAAACTTTTGGACATCTCATAATATGGTGTTTTTTTAAAAAGCCAGCCTACTACATGTATCAACAGACTATAATAAGACAATTTAAAGCATTTTTAAAATTTGACCCTTTTTGAAAATTTTGACATGGTATAGTATGACTTTTGTCAAATTTTGGACATCTCAAAATATGGTGTTTTTTTGTTATTTCTGAAAAAAAATTATACCACATGTATGAACGGACTATAATACGACTATTTTGAGAAATTCAGGCTGTTTTAAAATGTTATGACTTTTTCCCGAAAAAAAATCGACATGCTATAGTATGACTTTTTTTTCTTTCTTCAAATTTTGGACATCTCAAAATATGGTGTTTTTTTGTGATTTATGGTCCTATTTTGCTCTAATATGTATTATCAGACTAGTATAAGACCATTTAAAGCATTTATAGGCATCTTAAAATTTGACCTTTTTTGACAGAAATCGACATGTTATAGTATGACTTTTTTTTGTCCAAAATTTGAATTTTGGACAAAAAAAAGTCAAAATATGGTGTTTTTATGTTATTTCTGGTTACATAGTGGTCTAATATGTATCAACAGACTATAATGAGACCATTTTTGGCAAAAAAACATTGACTTTTTGGAAAAAAAGTGTCACATGAAGCTGAAAAATGCCTGAAAATGTGTTTAAAGCATCAGAAGCTGAGTGAGTGGTGCAGCAGCTGAGAGCAGCTCTGACCTGTTGGTACTGACCTCACCTCCAGTAATAATCTAAAATCATCTAAAATCATCTAAAATCATCTAAAATAATCTAAAATCATCTAAAATCATCTAAAATCATCTAAAATCATCTAAAATAATCTAAAAGACTCTATCTGATCTAAAATAATCTAAAAGACTCTATCTGATCTAAAATAATCTAAAATAATCTAAAAGACTGTATCTGATCTAAAATAATCTAAAATAATCTAAAAGACTGTATCTGATCTAAAATAATCTAAAATAATCTAAAAGACTGTATCTGATCTAAAATAATCTGAAATAATCTAAAAGACTCTATCTGATCTAAAATAATCTAAAATAATCTAAAAGACTGTATCTGATCTAAAATAATCTAAAATAATCTAAAAGACTCTATCTGATCTAAAATAATCTAAAATAATCTAAAAGACTGTATCTGATCTAAAATAATCTAAAATAATCTAAAAGACTGTATCTGATCTAAAATCATCTGAAATCATCTAAAATCATCTAAAATCATCTAAAATAATGTAAAGAGACGCCAGCAGGCGGCCACACTGAGACACACAGCTGGTAACTCTGGTTATTATCTGAGTTAGTTCAGAGAGTTTCTCCTTATTTATCTCATAGACAGTCTATGGGTTCTCCTCCCTGTCACATGTTTCTCTGCTCCACACATCACAACACCACACAGGACATTTCATCACATGTTGGACATCTCAGTATATGGTGTTTTATGTTATTTCTGTAAAAGCCACCCTACTACATGTATCAACAGACTATAATAAGAACATTTTGAGAGTTTTGAGGCATTTTAAAATTCTGCCTTTTTTGACAGAAATCAGCATTAAAAAAAAATTGGACATCTTAAAATATGTTTTTTTAACGATTTCTGGCCACACTGTGCTCTAATATGTATCAACAGAGTATAATCAGACCAATTTTAAATATTTTTAGGCATTTTAAAATTTGACCATTTTTGACAAAAAACAACATGCTATAGTATGACTTTTTTCAAATTTTGCACAGCTCAAAATATGGTGTTTTTCTGTTTTTTTCTGAAAAAAAAACCTACTGCCTACTGTCATTCCTTTAAAGTGTATTTTTAAATTGGTCTAATGAAAAATTATGGGTTCATGTTTGAACCTGATGTTTTCAGTTTGCTTCAAAGCGAATGTCACTACCTGTGGATAAAATTAAAAGAAACACTTCTACTCAGAGTTTCAGGCTGTTTGAAAATGTTGTGACTTTTTCCTGAAAAAAATCGACATGCTATAGTATGACTTTTGTTTTGTTTTTCTCTTCAAATTTTCTCAAAATATGGTGTTTTTTATTATTATTTGTGGCCACATAATGCTCTAATATGTATCAACAGAGTATAATGAGACCATTTGAAGCATTTTTAGGCATTTTAAAATGTGACCATTTTTGACAGAAATCGACATGCTCCTATAAATAAAAAGAAAGCATGAAAATATAATATAATTATTATTAAATATAATGTTTGCTCGTTCGCTTGGAGCTGGATTGGACAGAATGTAATTGTTGATGAAGCATCACCTCTACATGTTTATTAAATATGTGATGAATCTGCTGACTGAGGCAGAAAACCGCTGCACACACACACACACACACCAGTACAGGAACCAGTTAGTGGTGAAAGCAACCAGTAAGGAGTCAACACGGGACGGGAGCAGTCCTGTTTGTTTGTTTGTTTACTAGTAAACAAGCAGCCGAGCGGTTGATGATGAATCAGAGGTGGAGGTGAAGGTGTTCCTGTGGTTCTGGTGGACCTTCGGGGACTCTGATCAGGACTCTAACAGCAGGTTTTGGGGCAGATTGTCTCTTTAACAGCAGCTGAAGGAGACTCAGGTGAGCTCCGTCATTAGAAACTGGATCACAGGTAAAAGGTGTTTGTGTTGCTGTTAGCTGACTCTTTAATATCTCTGTCACATTAATAACTCATCATGTTGCTGCTGCTGCTAGTTTGAGCAGCTTTCAGCTGTTTTCTGTCTCTCCACGTGCTTTTTACAGCGCGACATTGTTTCAATGTTTACAGCAAAAAAACTCCTCGAGAGAGTAAAAACACTTTGATGCAGTAAAGTTTTTGGTGTTTGCATCAAGATTTTCCATCCAGCAGAAATGTGTTGATGCAAAGAGGAGCTTTGTGGGACGTTTTGACATAATCAGCATAGAAATGATTGAGTTGTTGTCAGTCTGAAGACATTCCCTGCTGCTGTTTGAGACACGCCTCTCCATCTGAAATCACTCTGAAACTGGTCTGTTTGGTCATTTTGTGCCTTTTCTTGGTCATTTTGTGTCTTTTTTGGTAATTTTGTGTCCATTTTTGGCAATCTTTACGTATATTTTGGTCATTTTGTGTCTTTTTGGTCAATTTGTGTCTTTTTTGGTCATTTTGTGCCTTTTTTGGGACCATTTTTACGTCTATTTTGGTCAAGTTGTGTCTTTTTTGTTGTTGTTTTTAATGTCCACATCAGAACTTATTCACTAAAAGAGTGTCCGTCTCCTTACTGAGAGAGTAAAAAGGTTAATGCAGTAAAGTTTTTGGTGTTTGCATGAATCTTTTTCCATCCAGGAGAAATGTGTTGATGCAGAGAGTCTTTGTGCTCTGTTTGTTTCCAACCTGTAGTCATGTCTGGTTGTTTTACTGCAGAGTTAACCTCACACAGCCTCCATTCATTCTCATGAGGAGAAAAGCTCCAGCTGCTGACCATGCACTTCTCTGGGAAAGTTCATATTCATAAAGTTAATATAGCTCATATACCACATTTAGTCCAGCCTGTTATTTCATGTAACCCTGAATATATACAGACATGGAAACAATGACTAGACCATTGTTTTCTTCAGTTTCTTGTTCATTTTAATGTCTGGTTCAACTAAAGGTTCATTTGTTTGGACAAATATAATGATAACAACAAAAATATCTGATAAGAGTTTATTTTAAGAGCTGATATCTAGACATTTAACATGGTTTTATTGATAAAAACTCAAATCATTATCAAGAAAACCATGGAAAATGGCTCTTAAATTAAACTCTTATGGGCTATTTTTGTTGTTATCATCATGTTTGTCTAAACAAAAGAAAACAAGGGTGGTCTGATCATTTTTTCCATGACTGTATGTATATAATCCTGTGATCAGAGACATTTCGCTTCTATCAGCAAACCTGGAAACTGATTTATTACATGGGTAAATTTTATGCAAAGTTTTAAAATGAACCTCTCTGATCTTATTTAGAGACAGAATTGCTCTTCGCCACTTTATTTCGTTCAATTGTGGATCCCAAAAGAACTTTCCTCTGGGGGAAATCTGATTTTGCCTCTGTAAAATAGTTCTGATATGCTTGTTTGTGCATTTTTTCTCCATTATATCAATCCCACACATTTTTAGAGAAGGCATATGAACAGTAACATTTAGATAATTGACGTGACATTTTGTGAACTTCAGTAGTTTGTTGCAGCAGCTGATTCTTGTCTCTCTGCAGCTCTTCTCCAGCAGGCGGCGCCACTCTGAGTCTCAGAGACCAGAAGATCCTGATCCGGATCATCATGAAGCTGCTTTGAGACGCTGTGATGTCATCAGTCGTCCATCTTGGACTGGAAGAAGGTAAGCAGTGCACACGCTCAGCTGCTGAGCAACACACCTCACAACATGTCAGCAACATCTTTAAATGTGCTGCAAAGCTCCTGCAGGACTAAAGTGAGTAGAATCTGGAGGTCAAAGGTCACTGAGACGCTCCACATGTGTTAGTTCCCTTCAGGAAGACTTTGTAGACCAGCTGCTGGTCACCTCACTCACTAAATGAGGCTCGTTGGGAGGAAAAGTGTCGTTTAACACACAATCTGAAGTCTTTTATTCAGTTTATTGTGTAAAAAGTCTCCACAAAGTTTATTTGTCTGTGAAATTTGAGGTAATGAAGAAAAAAGAAGTTAATGTCTTTGATTTATGTTGTAATCACAAAGTTGGCTTTGTAAATAATGATTTTAGGCTTTTCTTGTGTTTTTTTGATGTTTTTAATCTTTAATAACTTTTTTTTTTTTAACAAGTCCTCCTCTCTGGTTAACAACATATAGAAGTTCCGATATTAGCTTAGTGTGAAAGAGATGGCACAGAGGGAGTATAAAGGGTTGGAGTGCCAGAGGTCAGTGGTTCAAGTCCTGGTACTGCTTTAAGTCAGGATTTTGCCCAAAGTGGGCGTATTTATGCAAATAATGGGCGTGGTTATGCTAATTAGGGGGTGTGGCTTTTGCAAAAAAAATAGTATGAGTTTGTGTATTCCTCCTCCTTCCTTCCTCTCTGTCCTCCTCTCCTCCCTTGATCCTCCTCCAGTGTGTCTCCTTGTTTCCTTTGTTTGAGTCCTTTTGAGTTTCCGTTGGTGAGTCCTTTGAGATCCAGTGGGGTTTGAACCGATGTTCTCCGTGGTGTGAGGTCCATGTGTTATCCATTGAGCTGTGGCTCCGAGGGTTATATTTGTCGTTTACTCCTATTAGTGCTTAATTTCAGAGGACAAACTGATAAATAATAGTTTTAGGAGGGGATTGAACTCACAACCTTCTGCTTCCTGCAGCAGAGTTTATCCTCTACGCTACAGGAGAGATACAGCGACAGGTGGCGTGTGTTCTGATGAATGCACCAGAAGGTATAGAAGCACACAAACAGAAAAAGAGTTTCAGCTGGGACTTGAACCAAGAACCTTTTGGTTGCAAACCCAATGATATTACCACTAGACTACAGTGGAGATGATGACAGCAGGTGGAATGTGTAAACTAGTCTGTCAGCAGGAAGTAGTGAAGTCGAAAAAACAAAGTTTCAGGCTGGATTTGAACCCAAAACTTTAGATACCATGTGTCAGCAACATTTCCCCTTCACCACAGTGGACAAAAGCTCTTAAAGTGAAATTGTGTTTTGTAGTGAGACGTAATCAGAAAGGTTAAAAAAAAAAGTTTGACATCTTCCTTCCAGTTTATATCCATAAAAAGAAAATGAAAACAGAACCGAGGAGACTCAATTCAAACCAAGAACCTGCAGGTCCAGGACCCTTGACATTTTCCACTACACCATATGAACACAGAAAGTAATATTCTTGTTGAACTGATGAATGCACCAGGAGGTTTTGAAGCAATCAAACAAAAAATGGTTTTCAGCTGGGATATGATCCAAGAACCTCTGGGTTGGGAATTCAATGACATTTCCACTATACCACTGTTGAACAATGCATTTTGTGTAGGTGACACTGTTAATTGCACTGGGAGGTATTGAAGCAAACAAATAGAAAAAGAGTTTCAGGTGGGATTGGAACCAATGTTCTTCAGGTTGGGAACTCATGACTATACCACTACACCACAGCAGAGACGCAGGTGACAGGTGGAAAGTGAATGATATAGTTTCAGCAGTAATTATTGGAGTGGATGGGTAGAAAAGGCTGTTTTAGGCTGTATTTGAACTCAGAACCTTCAGGTGCAGGATCATTGACATGTCCACTACTCCAGAGGAACACAGGAAGGAAACTGAGCTGTTCCTAACTTGATGTCATGAATGCAACAGGAAGTCTGAAGAGGACAAACTGAAAAAAAAAAGGATTTATGCTGGATTTGAACCCAGAACCTGCTGCATCATTGACTGGAACTTTTCCACTAGACCACAGAGGAGACACTGGATTCCTGTTTTTTTTTGACACAGAATCATGCAGTTAGAAATATTAAACATTTGGTTGTTTGATTGAAAACGTTCACAAGTTTGTGTCACAGTTTTCCTCCAGTTTATATCCATCATAGAGATTATAGAAATATATATATATATAGTTTAGGTATTTGAGATGACTGAAAACTGAGCAGCCTGGAATCAAACCAACAACCTTCAGGTGCAGGATCCTTGACATGTCCACTAGTCCAGAGGAACACAGGAAGGAAACTGAGCTGTTTCTAACTTGTTGTCATGAATGCAGCAGGAAGTCTCAAGAGGACAAATTGAAAAAGGAATTATGCTGGACTTGAACCCAGAACCTGCTGCATTATGGACTGGAACTTTTCCACTAGACCACAGAGGAGACACTTGATTTTTTTATATTTTTTGACACAGAATCATGCAGTTAGAAATATTAAACATTTGGTTGATTGATTGAAAACGTTCACAAGTTTGTGTCACAGTTTTCTCCAGTTTATATCCATCATAGAGATGATATATATATGTGTGTGTGTGTGTGTGTGTGTGTGTGTGTGTGTGCCTGACAGCCTCAATTTCTCATTAAAAAGACATCTTAGAATAGACGATCTTTGATTTGTAGTTCTTTAAAAGATCTTTGAAAAAAATCACAAATCAAAGATCCTTAATTCTAAGATGTCGTTTTAATGAGAAATTGGGGAAAAAGACGTACAGAATAGAGGTTTCCACTTTATTCTCCACATTAAGACTATTTCTCAACATTTAAATTTATTTCCGATATTTCAACTTAATCCTCAGTATGTATCCTGGACATGACTAAATGAGTGCTGATAATAACTTTATCCTGGACATGACTAATGATGAATGACTTGTCCCCTTGTGTCCCTGCAGGCGAGTACGACGCCCTGCCCAGGCCTTCTCCATGGTGGGCCCCATGGAGGAGGTGATCCAGAAGGACTTCTCCATGGTGGGCCCCATGGAGGAGGTGATCCAGAAGGCCTTCTCCATGGTGGGCCCCATGGAGGAGGTGATCCAGAAGGCCTTCTACATGGTGGGCCCCATGGAGGAGGTGATCCAGAAGGCCTTCTACATGGTGGGCCCCATGGAGGAGGTGATCCAGAAGGCCTTCTACATGGTGGGCCCCATGGAGGAGGTGATCCAGAAGGCCTTCTCCATGGTGGGCCCCATGGAGGAGGTGATCCAGAAGGCCTTCTACATGGTGGGCCCCATGGAGGAGGTGATCCAGAAGGCCTTCTCCATGGTGGGCCCCATGGAGGAGGTGATCCAGCAGGCCTTCTCCATGGTGGGCCCCATGGAGGAGGTGATCCAGAAGGCCGAGAAGCTGGCAGAGGAGCACTCATAAACATCTGAACAGTCTGGTGTTGTTGTTGTTGGAGAAAAGAGAAGAAGAAAAGAAAAGAAGCACTTGGTTTGTAAAACATGTCAAAATACAAAATGTACCTGTCTCGTCATCCTGAAAAGAAAAGTTCTATTTAATGTTTCCAATGAGAGATGGAATAAAAACGCTGTCTTTACACAAAACGGCTGGTCAACTGTATATTTCCTTTCTATGCTTCAGTAGTTTGTTTCCTCTTCCTCTCTGACCATGAAGGCAGTCTGAGCTTCATCAACTGTGTTGCAGCTTGTCAAGTACTGAAATAAAACAGTAGACAAACCACGAGCAGTGTTTGTTTCAGCTTGGTTCTCCACATCACTCACTGAAAACTAATGAAGGAATAGGAATGGGGAAGGTCCAGTTTGGTCACTTCATTAATGGAAAACTGAATAAAAGAGCGTCTGCCAAAATAGAGTTCAAAGACTGAAAGAGCACTTTTAAAAACTATTTTCACCTCAATCCACCATAACAAGTCAATTTTGAGTTATGAAAGTTCTGAAAAGCACAAATTTGGAAATCTTTGTACCTGAAACTGTTTATCATTCAGCGTTTTTAAAAAAAGATGCAGGTATTTACACTGAATATTTATCACATTTGTGTTGAAAGTCATGCACAAATGTCAGAATATTTATGTAAAGATAATAAACATGTTTACCAATTAAGTTAATTTGTTTATAAATTATTGTACTGTGCTGACACAAAATCCCCCCTAAAAAACACAAAATAACCCAAAACTGTTAAAAAAAAAAAAAAAAAAATCCCAAAAAGGGCACATGAGCAAAAAAGAGATGACCCAAAAGAATCACAAAATGACCAAAAAGACAACAAACCCAAAAAGAGTCAAAATGATTTTTAAAAAAGACATGAAATGAACAAGAAATTTTAAGAAAACAATGGTCTAGTCATTGTTTCCATGTCTGTATATATTCAGGGTTACATGAAATAACATGAGCTATATGAGCTATATTAACTTTATGAATATGAACTTTCCCAGAGAAGTGCATGGTCAGCAGCTGGAGCTTTTCTCCTCATGAGAATGAATGGAGGCTGTGTGAGGTTAACTCTGCAGTAAAACAACCAGACATGACTACAGGTTGGAAACAAACAGAGCACAAAGACTCTCTGCATCAACACATTTCTCCTGGATGGAAAAAGATTCATGCAAACACCAAAAACTTTACTGCATTAACCTTTTTACTCTCTCTTCAGGTGTTTTTTTTGCTCCAAGCAGGAGACGGAAACTCTTTTAGTGAATAAGTTCTGATATGGACATTAAAAACAACAACAAAAAAGACACAACTTGACCAAAATAGACGTAAAAATTGTCCCAAAAAAGGCACAAAATGACCAAAAAAGACACAAATTGACCAAAAAAAGACACAAAATGACCAAGAAAAGACAGAATTACCAAAAAAAAAGACACAAAGTGACCAAAATATACGTAAAGATTGCCAAAAATGGACACAAAATTACCAAAAAAGACACAAAATGACCAGAAAAGACACAAAATGACCAAGAAAAGACACAAAATGACCAGAAAAGACACAAAATGACCAAAATAGACACAAAATAACCAAGAAAAGACAAAATGACCAAGAAAAGACACAAAATGACCAGAAAAGACACAAAATGACCAAGAAAAGACACAAAATGACCAAAATAGACACAAAATGACCAAGAAAAGACACAAAATGACCAAGAAAAGACACAAAATGACCAGAAAAGACAAAAAATGACCTAAAAAGACACAAAATGACCAGAAAAGACACAAAATTACCAAAATAGACACAAAATAACCAAGAAAAGACAAAAAAATGACCAGAAAAGACACAAAATGACCAAAAAAGACACAAAATTACCAAAAAAAGACACTAAATGACCAAGAAAAGATACAAAACGACCAAAAAGACAAGTTTTAGAGGGATTTCAGACTGAGAGGCATGTCTCAGAAACAGCTGAATGTCTTCAGACTGATCCAGTCTGCTGCTGTGACTCACAATAATTTAGTCATTTATATGCTGATTGTGTCAAAACGTCACGCAAAAGTCATCTTTGCATCAACACATTTGTCCTGGGATGGAAAAAGCTTGATGCAAACACCAAAAACTTCTGCATAAAAGTGTTTTTACTCTCTCTTGAGGTGTTTTTTTGCTGGAAACATTGTCAATCTAGTGCTGTAAAAACCACCAGCAGAGAATTTCTAATTTTGGACATCTCAAAATTTGGTGTTTTTTTGTTATTTCTGGTCACATTATGCTCTAATATGTATCATCAGACTATAATAAGAGCATTTTAAGGCATTTTTCAGCTTTATGTGACACTTTTTGACACTTTCTAAATGAAGCCAATGTGCTTTAAGTGTATTCTCTCTCCTGGCCAGCAGAGGGAGACACAACAAGCTCATTTCACTGTTGACTAACATACAAACAAACATTCTCATCAGGAGTTGGCGTCAGATTTATTTGTTTTTAGAGATATTTTTAGTTAATTTTCAACTTTCTATGACAGAGACAGGTTGTAGCACCTTTCTAGTCACTTTAACTCTACTTTCATACAACAGATGTAACAAATGATCAAACTGGTTCAGTATCTTGTCCAAGTTTCCTCCATCATGGAGTCTGTCCTGGTCGGGGATCGAACCAGCGACCTTCAGATCATCTGAGCCTCTCATGGAGGGACGAACAGCGCCTCCTGCTGGACGAGGAACACAAGTGCTGGAAGACTTTTACAAATGGCGACCTGCACCTGCATTGTTTAGTTTTTAATGATGTTTCTAGTTATTTCCAGCTCCATGTGCCAGAGACAGAGACAGAGAGAGATGGAGACATGCAGCAGAGCACCGGGCCGGACTCCAACCTCCATGCAGACTGTCACACTCATGAATGAAGGTTTTGAAAAAGTAGTGGCGCCCTCTTGTGGCAATTCACGTTTATTTCCGTGACCGAGAGGTGAGAGAATCGCTGGTTCGAGGGTCGCTTGTTGGAGCAGTTGGGGGTCACTTCAGTCCTTCACCTGTCAGTCCTGAGACTCGAACCAGCGACCCTCCGGTCACAAGCCCGGTTCTCTAACCTCTCGGCCACGGAAATAAGAGTGATTTTCCCCTGTTGGCCACTAGAGGGCGCCACTACTGTTACAAAAACTGAGATTCATGTGTCTGACAGTCTGCATGGAGGTTCGAGTCCGGCCCGGTAATCTGCTGCACGCACGGAATTAAACTTGCATTTCCCCTGTTGGCCACAAGAGGGCGCCACTACCACTAATGTTCCTGACAGTCTGCAGCCGTCGCGGGTTCGATCCCCGACCAGGACAGACTCCATGCTGAAGGAGACTTGGACCAGATACTGAACCCTACTTTTTTACCCTTTACTTTTTCTTTTTTTTTTTTAAATCTCTAACTGTTTTTGGATTGAGTTTTTATTACTATTTTATTTTGTCTGCAGTTGTAGCACCTTTCTAGTCACTTTAACTCTACATTCATACAACAGATGTTGCATTGTGCAAACTGGTTCAAGTCAAAGTTTATTTATAGACATTTAAAAACAACCTCAGTTGACCAAAGTGCTGTACAGTTATTAAAATAGAATAAATCATACACAAATAGGTATAAATAAAAACAATGAAAACAATCAAATACCACCACCATCATCATCATCATCATCATCTTGTTTGTTTGTATGTCAGTCAACAGTAAAATGAGCTTGCCATGAGAAAGAATGCACTTAAAGCACGTTGGCTTCATTTATAAAGTGTGACATCTCAAAATATGTTGTTTTCTTGTTTGTTATTTGTGGAAAAGCCACCCTATTACATGTATCAGCAGACTAGAATAAGAACATTTTGAAAGTTTCAGTGCATTTAAAATTTTTATGGATTTTTCACGACAAATTTTGACATGCTATAGTATGACTTTTTTTCCAGATTTCAAATTTTGGACATTTCAAAGTATGGTGGTGTTTTTTGTTATTTCAGGAAAAGCCACCCTACTACATGCATCAACAGACTATAATATGAATATTTTAAGCATTTTTAGGCATTTTACAATGTCACAATTTTTGGCAAAAATCGACATGCTATAGTATGACTTTTGGACAAAATATGTTGTTTATTGTAGTTATTTGTGGAAAAGCCACCCTACTACAAACATGAACAGATGACAATAAGAACATTTCCAGAGTTTCGGGTTGTTTGAAAATGTTATGACTTTTTGAGGAAAAATGATGCCATGTTATAGTAGAGTATATATAGACACATTTACAGTTTTCTAGTGAATGAAACAAAGAGTTGAGGATGAGTTGAGAGGCTCGGAGAGACCCGAACACCACAATAACATTAAAGAAGAAAAGAGACTGAGGCTGAGTCCTTACCACAGAGACACGGGTTCGAGTCCCGCCCGCCCGGTTCTCTGCTGCATGTCTTCATCTCTCTCTGAGAGGAAAGTGTCCCATGGTAGCAGTGTGTCCTCCTCCAGACCACCAGAGGGGGGCGCTGCTGCTCCAGGTCGCTGTCTGAAACCTCCAACACACCTGAAGAAGAAGCAGAGGAGACAGCTTGTTGATGTTGTCTGTCAGAGCTGAGTGGAGCAGAGAAACACCTCAAAGTATGCTGATATTTGTTATTTCTGGGGAAATATTCCACTACATGCATCAACAGACTATAATAAGACCAGTTTGAGAAATTCAGGCAGTTTGAAGATTTAATTTTTTAATTTTAAATATCAAAATATGGTGTTTTTTGTGATTTATGGTCCTATTGTGCTCTAATATGCATCATCAGACTATAATAAGACATTTTAAGGCATTTTAAAATTTGACCTTTTTTGGCAGAAATCGACTTTTTTTTCAAATTTCAAACTTTTGGACATCTCATAATATGGTGTTTTTAAAAAAAAAAAAGCCAGCCTACTACATGTATCAACAGACTATTATAAGACAATTTAAAGCATTTTTAAAATTTGACCCTTTTTGAAAATTTTGACATGCTATAGTATGACTTTTGTCAAATTTTGGACATCTCAAAATATGGTTTTTTTGTTATTTCTGAAAAAAAATTATACCACATGTATCAACGGACTATAATAAGACTATTTTGAAAATTCAGGCTGTTTTATGACTGTTTTATGTCAAATTTTATGACTTTTTCCCGAAAAAAAATCGACATGCAATAGTATGACTTTTTTCAGATTTTTGGACATCTCAAAATATGGTGTTTTTCTGTGATTTATGGCCACATAATGCTCTAATATGTACCAATAGACTATAATGAGACCATTTTAAGCATTTTTAAATTAAACCATTTTTGAAAATTTCCACAAAATTTGAAACAAAAGTCATACTATAGTATGACTTTTGTTTAAAATTTTGGACATCTGATAATATGGTGTTTTTTTGTTATTTCTGAAAAAAATACATGTATCAACGGACTATAATAAGACTATTTTGAGAAATTCAGGCCGTTTGAGAATTGTATAACTTTTTCCCCCCAAAAAATTGACATGCTATAGTATGACTTTTTTTTCGAAATTCAAATTTTGGACATCTCAAAATATGGTGTTTTTTGTTATTTCTGTAAAAGCCACCCTACTACATGTATCAACAGACTATAATAAGACCATTTTGAAAGTTTCGGGGCATTTAAAAAATTCATGAGTTTTTCCGCAAAAAAATCGACATGCTATAGTATGACTTTTTTTTCTTTCTTCAAATTTTGGACATCTCAAAATATGGTGTTTTTTTTGTGATTTATGGTCCTATTTTGCTCTAATATGTATCATCAGACTAGTATAAGACCATTTAAAGCATTTATAGGCATCTTAAAATTTGACCTTTTTTTGACAGAAATCGACATGTTATAGTATGACTTTTTTTTGTCCAAAATTCAAATTTTGGACATTTCAAAATATGGTGTTTTTATGTTATTTCTGGTTACATAATGGTCTAATATGTATCAACAGACTATAATGAGACCATTTTGAGCATTTCTAGGCATTTTCAAATTTGACCATTTATGACAAAAATCAACATGCTATCGTATGATTTTTTTTCAGATTTTGGACACCTCAAAATATGGTGTTTTTTGTGTGATTTATGGTCCTATTATGCTCTCATATGTATCATCAGACTATTATAAGACCATTTAAAGCATTTTCAGTCAATTTAAAATTTGACCTTTTTTGACAGAAATCGACATGCTATAGTATAACTTTTTCAAATTTTGGACATCACAAATGATGGTGTTTTTCTGCTATTTTCGGAAAAGCCACCCTACTACATGTATCAGTAGACTATAATAAGAACATTTTGAAAGTTTTGGACCGTTTAAAGAATGTATGATAAATATTGACAAAGATTGAATTTTGAGTCTGTGCTGCTTGTGAGAAACTGAATCATACACCTGTAAAATATAGATAATGCTACTATTAATTCAGCTCCATCAAATCGGCTGCACTTGTTTTACTTTCATATATTTCAAATGTAGATGATTTAGATTATTATTTAGCCTGTTTAGCACCATTGTCATCATATTTCACGACATTTATTTCTTCACTAAGATATCTGTATCATCTATTAGCCTGTGGGCTCTCCAAGCAAACACAATTCACTCTTCCTCAGTCTTTCTCCATGACTCTCCATGTAGTTTGTTTGTTTTTTTCTTCAAATTTTCTCAAAATATGGTGTTTTTTATTATTATTTCTGGCCACATAATGCTCTAATATGTATCAACAGAGTATAATAAGACCATTTGAAGCATTTTTAGGCATTTTAAAATGTGACCATTTTTGACAGAAATCGACATGCTCCTATCAATAAAAAGAAAGCATGAAAATATAATATAATTATTATTAAATATAATGTTTGCACGTTCGCTTCGAGCTGGATTGGACAGAATGTAATTGTTGATGAAGCATCACCTCTACATGTTTATTAAATATGTGATGAATCTGCTAAGTGAGGCAGAAAACCGCTGCACACACACACACACACCAGTACAGGAACCAGTTAGTGGTGAAAGCAACCAGTAAGGAGTCAACACGGGACGGGAGCAGTCCTGTTTGTTTGTTTGTTTACTAGTAAACAAGCAGCCGAGCGGTTGATGATGAATCAGAGGTGGAGGTGAAGGTGTTCCTGTGGTTCTGGTGGACCTTCAGGGACTCTGATCAGGACTCTAACAGCAGGTTTTGGGGCAGATTGTCTCTTTAACAGCAGCTGAAGGAGACTCAGGTGAGCTCCGTCATTAGAAACTGGATCACAGGTAAAAGGTGTTTGTGTTGCTGTTAGCTGACTCTTTAATATCTCTGTCACATTAATAACTCATCATGTTGCTGCTGCTGCTAGTTTGAGCAGCTTTCAGCTGTTTTCTGTCTCTCCACGTGCTTTTTACAGCGCGACATTGTTTCAATGTTTACAGCAAAAAAACTCCTCGAGAGACTAAAAACACTTTGATGCAGTAAAGTTTTTGGTGTTTGCATCAAGATTTTCCATCCAGCAGAAATGTGTTGATGCAAAGAGGAGCTTTGTGGGACGTTTTGACATAATCAGCATATAAATGATTGAGTTGTTGTCAGTCTGAAGACATTCCCTGCTGCTGTTTGAGACACGCCTCTCCATCTGAAATCACTCTGAAACTGGTCTGTTTGGTCATTTTGTGTCTTTTCTTGGTCATTTTGTGTCTTTTTTGGTCATTTTGTGTCTTTTCTTGGTCATTTTGTGTCTTTTCTTGGTCATTTTACATCTTTTTTGGTCATTTTGTGTCTTTTTTGTTGTTGTTTTTAATGTCCATATCAGAACTTATTCACTAAAAGAGTTTCCGTCTCCTGTTTGGAGCAAAAAAACACCTCAAGAGAGAGTAAAAAGGTTAATGCAGTAAAGTTTTTGGTGTTTGCATGAATCTTTTTCCATCCAGGAGAAATGTGTTGATGCAGAGAGTCTTTGTGCTCTGTTTGTTTCCAACCTGTAGTCATGTCTGGTTGTTTTACTGCAGAGTTAACCTCACACAGCCTCCATTCATTCTCATGAGGAGAAAAGCTCCAGCTGCTGACCATGCACTTCTCTGGGAAAGTTCATATTCATAAAGTTAATATAGCTCATATACCACATTTAGTTCAGCCTGTTATTTCATGTAACCCTGAATATATACAGACATGGAAACAATGACTAGACCATTGTTTTCTTCAGTTTCTTGTTCATTTTAATGTCTGGTTCAACTAAAGGTTCATTTGTTTGGACAAATATAATGATAACAACAAAAATAGCTAATAAGAGTTTATTTTAAGAGCTGATATCTAGACATTTAACATGGTTTTATTGATAAAAACTCAAATCATTATCAAGAAAACCATGGAAAATGGCTCTTAAATTAAACTCTTATGGGCTCTTATAGTCCCGTGGTGCTTTGAGACGCTATGATGTCATCATTTCACTTCTATCAGCAAACCTGGAAACTGATTTATTACATGGGTAAATATTATGCAAAGTTTTAAAATGAACCTCTCTGATCTTATTTAGAGACAGAATTGCTCTTCGCCACTTTATTTCCTTCAATTGTGGATCCCAAAAGAACTTTCCTCTGGGGGAAATCTGATTTTGCCTCTGTAAAATAGTTCTGATATGCTTGTTTGTGCATTTTTTCTCCATTATATCGATCCCACACATTTTTAGAGAAGGCATATGAACAGTAACATTCTGATAATTGACGTGACATTTTGTGAACTTCAGTAGTTTGTTGCAGCAGCTGATTCTTGTCTCTCTGCAGCTCTTCTCCAGCAGGCGGCGCCACTCTGAGTCTCAGAGACCAGAAGATCCTGATCCGGATCATCATGAAGCTGCTTTGAGACGCTGTGATGTCATCAGTCCTCCATCTTGGACTGGAACAAGGTAAGCAGTGCACACGCTCAGCTGCTGAGCAACACACCTCACAACATGTCAGCAACATCTTTAAATGTGCTGCAAAGCTCCTGCAGGACTAAAGTGAGTAGAATCTGGAGGTCAAAGGTCACTGTGAGGCTCCACATGTGTTAGTTCCCTTCAGGAAGACTTTGTAGAGCAGCTGCTCGTCACCTCACTCACTAAATGAGGCTCGTTGGGAGGAAAAGTGTCGTTTAACACACAATCTGAAGTCTTTTATTCTGTTTATTGTGTGTAAAAAGTCTCCACAAAGTTTAGTTGTCTGTGAAATTTGAGGTAATTAAGAAAAAAGAAGTTAATGTCTTTGATTTATGTTGTAATCACAAAGTTGGCTTTGTAAATAATGATTTTAGGCTTTTCTTGTGTTTTTTTGCTGTTTTTAATTTTTAATAACTTTTTTTTTTTTTTTTTTTTAAACAAGTCCTCCTCTCTGGTTAACAACATGTAGAAGTTCCGATATTAACTTAGTGTGAAAGAGATGGCACAGAGGGAGTATAAAGGGTTGGAGTGCCAGAGGTCAGTGGTTCGAGACCTGGTACTGCTTTAAGTCAGAATTTTGCCCAAAGTGGGCGTGGTTATGCAAATAATGGGCGTGGTTATGCTAATTAGGGGGTGTGGCTTTTGCAAAAAAATAGTATGAGTTTGGTTTTGTGTATTCCTCCTCCTTCCTTCCCCTCTGTCCTCCTCTCCTTCCTTCCTTCCTTGATCCTCCTCCAGTGTGTCTCCTTGTTTCCTTTGTTTGAATCCTTTTGAGTTTCCGTTGGTGAGTCCTATGAGATCCAGTGGGGTTTGAACCGATGTTCTCCGTGGTGTGAGGTCCATGTATTATCCATTGAGCTGTGGCTCCGAGGGTTATATTTGTCGTTTACTCCTATTAGTGCTTAATTTCAGAGGACAAACTGATAAATAATAGTTTCAGGAGGGGATTGAACTCACAACCTTCTGCTTCCTGCAGCAGAGTTTATCCTCTACGCCACAGGAGAGATACAGTGACAGGTGGCGTGTGTTTTGATGAATGCACCAGAAGGTATAGAAGCACACAAACAGAAAATGAGTTTCAGCTGGGACTTGAACCAAGAACCTTTTGGTTGCAAACCCAATGATATTACCACTAGACCACAGTGGAGATGAAGAGAGCTGGTGGGATGTGTAAACTAGTCTGTCAGCAGGAAGTAGTGAAGTCGAAAAAACAAAGTTTCAGGCTGGATTTGAACCCAAAGCTTTAGACACCATGTGTCAGCAACATTTCCCCTTCACCACAGTGGACAAAAGCTCTTAAAGTGAAATTGTGTTTTGTAGTGAGACGTAATCAGAAAGGTTAAAAAATATGTTTGACATCTTGCCTCAAAAACATGTTGCTGCAATACACAAGTTTTCACAGGTCACAGATAGTTTCCTTCGAGTTTATAACCATTAAAAAAAATGAAAACAGAACCGAGGAGACTCGATTCAAACCAAGAACCTGCAGATCCAGGACCCTTGACATTTTCCACTACACCAGAGGAACAACAGAAGAGATATTCTTGTTGAACTGATGAATGCACCAGGAGGTTTTGAAGCGATCAAACAAAAAATGATGTTCAGCTGGGATATGATCCAAGAACCTCCAGGTTGGGAACCCAATGACATTTCCACTATACCACTGTTGAACAATGCATTTTGTGTAGGTGACACTCTTAATTGCACTGGGATGTATTGAAGCAAACAAACAGAAAAAGTGTTTCAGATGGGACTTGAACCAAGAACCTTTGGGTTGCAAACCCAACAATATTACCTCTAGACCACAGTGGAGATGCAGGTGGCAGGTGGAATTTGAAAAGTAGTCTGTCAGCAGGAAGTAGTGAAGTCGAGAAAACAAAGTTTCAGGCTGGATTTGAACCCAAAACTTTAGACACCATGTGTCTGCAACATTTCCCCTTCACCACAATGGACAAAAGCTGTTGGTGTGAAATTGTTTTTTGTAGTGAGACGTAATCAGAAAGGTTAAAAATTTTTTTTTACATCTTTCCTCAAAAACATGTTGCTGCAATCCACAAGTTTTCACAGGTCACAGATAGTTTTCTTCCAGTTTATATCCATTAAAAAAAATGAAAACAGAACCGAGGAGACTGGATTCAAACCAAGAACCTGCAGGTCCAGGACCCTTGACATGTCCACTACACCAGAGGAACAACAGAAGAGATATTCTTGTTGAACTGATGAATGCACCAGGAGGTTTTGAAGCAATCAAACAAAAAATGATGTTCAGCTGGGATATGATCCAAGAACCTCCAGGTTGGGAACCCAATGACATTTCCACTATACCACTGTGGAACAATGCGTTTTGTCTCGGTGACATTGTTAATTGCACTGGGAGGTATTGAAGCAAACAAACAGAAAAAGAGTCTCAGGTGGGATTGGAACCAATGTTTATCAGGTTAAAAACCCATGACTATACCACTACACCACAGCAGAGACCCAGGTGACAGGTGGAAAGTGAATGATATAGTTTCAGCAGTAATTATTGGAGTGGATGGGTAGAAAAGGAGGTTTCAGGCTGTATTTGAACTCAGAACCTTCAGGTGCAAGATCCTTGACATGTCCACTACTCCAGAGGAACACAGGAAGGAAACTGAGCTGTTCCTAACTTGTTGTCATGAATGCAACAGGAAGTCTCAAGAGGACAAACTGAAAAAAAAAGGATTTATGCTGGATTTGAACCCAGAACCTGCTGCATCATTGACTGGAACTTTTCCACTAGACCACAGAGGAGACAATGGATTCCTGTTTTTTTTTTGACACAGAATCATGCAGTTAGAAATATTAAACATTTGGTTGTTTGATTGAAAACGTTTACAAGTTTGTGTCACAGTTTTTCTCCAGTTTATATCCATCATAGAAACATATATATATAGTTTATTCTGATATATATATATATATCATATATATACACATATACACACACACATATATATGTATGTATATGTGCCTGACAGCCTCAATTTCTCATTAAAAAGACATCTTGGAATAGACGATCTTTGTATTTGTAGTTTTTTAAAAGATCTTTGAAAAAAAAAATCACAAATCAAAGATCCTTAATTCTAAGATGTCGTTTTAATGAGAAATTGGGGAAAAAGACGTACAGAATAGAGGATCTTTGATTTGTGACTTTTTTCAAAGATCTTTGATAATATAAAAAACTACAAATACAAAGATCGTCTATTCTAAGCTGTCTTTTTAATGAGAAATTGAGGCTGTCAGGCACATATATATATATATATATATATATATATATATATATATATGTCTTATATAAACATATAAAACGTGTGTCAGGTGCAGGACCCTTGACATGTCCACTACACCAGAGGAACACGGGAAGTATATTAAAAGATATAAGAAGATTTTCTTGTTGAACTGAATGCACCAGGAGGTTTTGAAGCAATCAAACAGAAAATTATTTTCAGCTGGGATATGATCCAAGAACCTCCAGGTTGAGAACCCAATGACATGTCCACTACTCCAGAGGAACACAGGAAGGAAACTGAGCTGTTCCTAACTTGTTGTCATGAATGTAACAGGAAGTCTCAAGAGGACAAACTGAAAAAAAAAAAGATTTATGCTGGATTTGAACCCAGAACCTGCTGCATTATGAACTGGAACTTTTCCACTAGACCACAGAGGAGACACTGGAGTCCATTTGTTTTTTTTGACACAGAATCATGCAGTTAGAAATATTAAACATTTGGTTGTTTGATTGAAAACGTTCACAAGTTTGTGTCACAGTTTTCCTCCAGTTTATATCCATCATAGAACTATATATTTCTATGTGTGTGTGTGTGTGTGTGTGTGCCTGACAGCCTCAATTTCTCATTAAAAAGACATCTTGGAATAGACGATCTTTGTATTTGTAGTTTTTTAAAAGATATTTGAAAAAAAAAATCACAAATCAAAGATCCTTAATTCTAAGATGTCGTTTTCATGAGAAATTGGGGAAAAAGACGTACAGAATAGAGGATCTTTGATTTGTGACTTTTTTCAAAGATCTTTGATAATATAAAAAACTACAAATACAAAGATCGTCTATTCTAAGATGTCTTTTTAATGATAAATTGAGGCTGTCAGGCACATATACATACATATATATATATACACATTTACTTCTAGTCTAGTTTATTGTGAAGGATTCAGCAGGAAGTTGATCCAGACAAACACTCAGCAGTCTTCATGTCTTTTGTTCATAATGATGCAGTTTATTTGTAAATGTGTGTTGTTGATCCAGAGGACGAGTCAGCAGGTTGGACCAACACATGGCTCACTGCCGTCAGCTGGAAGATCAACAGCTTCATCAATCATTTCTCTTTTATTCATGCATTCATAGTTTCATTCATCCTGTGAAAGAGACAAAAGGAGGGACAGCGCCTCCTGCTGGACGACTGCAAGAATACAAATCTGTCTTCAGACTCTCTGCCTCCACTTTCACACACTGGCATCAAACTCCTGCTTCCTCATGTTCATTCACTTATTTAATGATTCATAAGTAAAGGAGACATTTAATTAAAGAAGAAATACAAATAAAACAACTTTTGGTCCAAACACTCAGCAGAACTTCTGAGCCTTCTTGTTTATTTTAAAAAGGGTTTCTGTCTTTATAAATGCATATTTGAATTTTATTCATTTATATTAATTGTGTTCATGAATTAATTTGCACCCTTAACAAGCTGTTTGGTAGTTGAGATGACTGAAAACTGAGCAGCCTGGATTCAAACCAACAACCTTCAGGTGCAGGACCCTTGACATGTCCACTACTCCAGAGGAACACAGGAAGTAAACTGAGCTGTTCCTAACTTGTTGTCATGAATGCAGCAGGAAGTCTCAAGAGGAAAAACTGAAAAAAAGGTTTCAAATC
This sequence comes from Centropristis striata, assembly GCF_030273125.1. Lineage (NCBI taxonomy): Eukaryota > Metazoa > Chordata > Actinopteri > Perciformes > Serranidae > Centropristis > Centropristis striata. Next base: position 623,187 of record NC_081540.1, on the reverse strand, counting down.
GGATTTGAACCCAGAACCTTCTGAACCATATACTGGATCTTTTCCACTAGACCACAGGGGAACTCTGGACATCTTTCTCTCTTTTTGACACAGAATCATGCAGTTAGAAATATTAAACATTTGGTTGTTTGATTGAAAATGTTCACAAGTTTGTGTCTCAAACAGTTTTCCTCCAGTTTATTTCCATCACAGAGACGATAGAAACTGATATTTATCAAAGATCAATGCTGGATTCAAACCTGTGACCTTCTGGTCCAGGACCCTGGACTCTTCCTCTCCACCAGAGGAGGCGGAGCCTGGAGCCAGAAACTCTCAAAATGGTCTCATTATAGTCTGTTGATACATATTAGAGCATTATGTGGCCAGAAATAACATAAAAACACCATATTTTGAGATGTCCAAAATTTGAAATTTGAAAAAAAAGTCATACTATAGCATGTCGATTTTTTTCTGGAAAAAGTCATAAAATTTTAAATGCCCCGAAACTTTCAAAATTGTCTTATTATAATCTGTTGATACATGTAGTAGAATATTTTCCCTGAAATCATAAAAAAACACCATATAATGTGAAGTCCAAAATGTGAAAAAAAAGCCATAATATAGCATGTCTTTTTTGGTCAACATTTTTTAAAATGGCTAAAAATGATTTAAAAAATGGTCTTATTATAGTCTGTTGATACATATTAGAACATAATTGTCCTTAAATGACAGAAAAACACCATATTTTGAGATGTCCAAAAATTGGACTGAAACAAAAAAGTCATGTATTTTTTGTCAAAAATGGTGAAATTTTAAATGATCTAAATCTCTTTACATGAAGACAGTATGGTTCAATAAAAAGTCTTTGTATAAATGTCAATTTAAGACAACATTTTAGATTTTCTTTAGACGTTCTTAAAACGTATTCATAATTTAACTACTTTCAAACCAGTGGAATACATTTTTATAATTTCATAAACTTTATATGTCTGTAAGTTTGTCTTTGTGTCTTCTGATACTGATTAACATCAAGTGGAAAAGTGGAGAAAAGGTGAAGACAAAGTTCATATTTCTCCAGTTATTGTGTGACTAAATAAACAGAAACATGAGGATTAAAACATCACATAAAACAGGTTGAAATTTGTTAGATTATTAGATTATCTGTCCAATGGAACAGACATAAAAATAACCTCATGCATTTTAATTTAAATATCTTATTGCATGTATTGTTTTGGTTAAAAAGTGACCCTGACATGTGGTTTCAGCTCGTTTATCACAGATTGTGTTCATGTTTGTCATGGTGAACTTGTGTCACAGTGACCTGAAGTCTCCTTTAGAACAACTAAAGAACAACAGACGGTTAAAGATTAAAGGATGAAATGTTCCAACATAAATCTCCTCCAGTCTAAAACAACAAGTTTAACCAGAAAGGTCAAGTCAAACCTGTAAACCTTTTTTTTATCTGTCTTCCTCCCCTCTCCTCATGTTATACTGCATTTCTGCACATAAATACCAGATATTTTGCACATAAATACTAGAGATTTTGCACATAAATGCTAGAGATTTTGCACATAAATACCAGAGATTTTGTACATAAATGCTAGAGATTTTGCACATAAATGCCAGAGATTTTGCGCATTATTACTAGAGATTTTGCACATAAATGCCATAGATTTTGCACATAAATACCATAGATTTTGCACATAATTACTAAAGATTTTGCACATAAATACCAGAGATTTTGCACATAAATACTAGAGATTTTGCACATAAATACTAGAGATTTTGCACATAAATACTATAGATTTTGCACATAAATACCAGAGATTTTGCACATAATTACTAAGGATTTTGCACATAAATACCAGAGATTTTGCACATAAATGCCAGAGATTTTGCACATAAATACTAGAGATTTTGCACATAAATACTAGAGATTTTGCACATAAATACTAGAGATTTTGCACTAGATGCTAGAGATTTTCCACACAAATGTGAGAGTTTTGCACATAAATACTAGAGATTTTGCACATAAATACCAGAGATTTTGCACATAATTACTAAGGATTTTGCACATAAATACCAGATATTTTGCACATAAATGCTAGAGATTTTGCACATAAATACCAGAGATTTTGCACATAAATACCAGATATTTTGCACATAAATACTAGAGATTTTGCACATAAATACTAGAAGTTTTGCACATAAATGCTAGAGATTTTGCACATAAATACCAGAGATTTTTCACATAAATACTAGAGGTTTTGCATATAAATGCTAGAGATTTTGCACATAAATACCAGAGATTTTGCACATAAATACTAGAGATTTTGCACATAAATGCCAGAGATTTTGCACATAAATACCAGAGATTTTGCACATTATTACTAAAGATTTTGCACATAAATACCAGAGACTTTGCACATAAATGCTAGAGATTTTGCACATAAATACTAGAGATTTTGCACATAAATGCCAGAGATTTTGCACCTAAATACCAGAGATTTTGCACATAAATACTAGAGATTTTGCACATAAATACCAGAGATTTTGAACATAAATACCAGAGATTTTGCACATTATTACTAGGGATTTTGCACATAAATACTTGAGATTTAGCACATAAATACCAGAGATTTTGCACATAAATGCTAGAGATTTTCCACACAAATGTGAGAGTTTTGCACATAAATGCCAGAAATTTTGCACATAAATACTAGAGATTTTGCACATAAATACTAGAGATTTTGCACATGAATGCTAAAGATTTTGCACACAAATACCAGAGATTTTGCACATAAATACCAGAGATTTTGCACATAAATACCAGAGATTTTGCACATAAATACTAGAGATTTTGCACATAAATACTAGAGATTTTGCACATAAATACCAGAGATTTTGCACATAAATGCTAGAGATTTTGCACATAAATACCAGAGATTTTGCACATAAATACTAGAGGTTTTGCACATAAATAATAATAATAATAAATAATAATGCATCGGTTTTATATAGCGCTTTTCAAAATACACAAAGACGCTTTACAGAAGACATAGAGAAAATGCTAGAGATTTTGCACATAAATACCAGAGATTTTGCACATAAATACTAGAGATTTTGCACATAAATGCCAGAGATTTTGCACATTATTACTAAAGATTTTGCACATAAATACCAGAGACTTTGCACATAAATGCTAGCGATTTTGCACCTAAATACCAGAGATTTTGCACATAAATACTAGAGATTTTGCACATAAATACCAGAGATTTTGAACATAAATACCAGAGATTTTGAACATAAATACCAGAGATTTTGCACATAAATACCAGAGATTTTGAACATAAATACCAGAGATTTTGAACATAAATACCAGAGATTTTGCACATTATTACTAGGGATTTTGCACATAAATACTTGAGATTTAGCACATAAATACCAGAGATTTTGCACATAAATGCTAGAGATTTTGCACACAAATGTGAGAGTTTTGCACATAAATGCCAGAGGTTTTGCACATAAATACCAGAGATTTTGCACATAAATACCAGAGATTTTGCACAGCAATGTTAACCAAAATCATCATCAATAAAACCATGTTGAATGTCTTGATATCAGCTCTTAAATTATTTCTGTTGTTATCGTTATATTTGTCCAAATAAATGAACCTTTAGTTGAACCAGACATTAAAATGAACAAGAAACTGAAGAAATCCATGACTGTATATCTCTGATATTTATTTTTTATTTATGACTTTCTACTTTATTAGAGGAGGAATAAAAGAAGAGGCTAAAGAAAAGGTGGTTGAGGGTCTTTATCTCCTCCTGGACTCTTTCACAGAGAATCACTGAGAGAAACTCACCAAAGTTAAAGACTCATTAACTTCTACTCACCTCCGTCTGTTTCTCTTCTTGGTTGTCAACTTCTGCAGCTTTTCTGACCACAACTCTGCACAACTTCTTTGAGTTTTATATTCTAAACAGAATGATGGAATAACCTTCAAGATAAACAACGTTTCAACAGTAAACATGATGAGGAATAAACGCCAAAGTTGATCATTAATGAAACGCTTTTATTGCAGCAGAATCAGACAGAATTATTAAAATGTGAACAATAATAGTAATAATACATTTTGTTTGTAAAGTTTTTCTTTTCATAAAGAAATCTCAAAGTGCTACAGAAACCAGAAACAAAATAAACAAGACTGAGAGAGAAATCAGACCCGTTAAAATCAGCAGCAGAACAATAATTTTCTAATAATTTTGTGTCTTTTTTGGTAATTTTGTGTCTTTTTCTAATAATTTTGTGTCTTTTTTTGGTAATTTTGTGTCTTTTTCTAATAATTTTGTGTATTTTTTAGTCATTTTGTGTCTTTTTTTGGTAATTTTGTGTCTTTTTCTAATAATTTTGTGTATTTTTTAGTCATTTTGTCTTTTTTGATAATTTTGTGTCTTTTTTTGGTAATTTTGTGTCTTTTTTTGGTAATTTTGTGTCTTTTTTGGTAATTTTGTGCCTTTTTTGGGTAATTTTGTGTCATGAAATAACATTGAAAATGGATACGAGTCATTTTTGACCCATGTTGTGCGTTAGAAGCGTAGTGATACAAAAAGGGTTTTTATTCAAAAAGTAAAAAATGAAAACAAAGAATTAGGACACATAATGATCAAAAACAAGCTGATTGAGGAAAACCTGCAATACTGAATGATGAAATTAATTTATTGCAAAGATATAGAATATAAAAACTCAGTGGGGTCACTTTAGACCATGTTGTGCATCAAAGGGTTAAAACAGAAGTTCTACAGGTTGATACAGGATACATTAATGATTAAATAGAGGTGTTATTGTTACTTGGTGTGCAGCAGCTCTCTCCTCTCTCTTTTTTTGGTAATTTTGTGTCTTTTTTAGTAATTTCGTGTCTTTTTTTTAGTCATTTGGTGTCTTTATTGCTCATTTTGTGTCTTTTTTTGTTGTAATTTTGTGTCTTTATTGCTCATTTTGTGTCTTTTTTGTTGTGCAGCAGCTCTCTCCTCTCTACTGTCTTTATAGTTTGAAGTTTTTTATTTTGCACAAATAAGACAAAAGAGAAGGAGAAAGAGATCAGAACAACAAAACCAAGGTGCAAAGTAGCGGCAAGAAACCCAAAAAGGCTTCTACATATATTATATTATATTATATTATATTATATTATATTATATTATACAGGCCTCTAGATATATTAAAATTCACTAGTTAAATTAAAGTAACTATCAAATAGAAAAAAATAATGACACATAAAAATGATGCAAAATTATAATAATATTACAAGTTTTTGGGTCATTTAGTGTCTATTTTTAGTAATTTCGTGTCTTTTTTTGGTCATTTTGTGTAATTTTTGGATCATTTTGTGTCTTTTTTGGTCATTTTGTATCTTCTTGAGGTAATTTTGTGTCTTTTTTGGTCATCGTGTCTTTTATTTAGTAATTGTGTGTCTTTTTTTGGTCATTGTGTCTTTTTTTAAGTAATTTTGTGTCTTTTTTGGTCATTTTGTATCTTCTTGAGGTAATTTTGTGTCTTTTATTTAGTAATTGTGTGTCTTTTTTTGGTCATTGTGTCTTTTTTTAAGTAATTTTGTGTCTTTTTTGGTCATTTTGTGTCTTTTTTTAAGTAATTTTGTGTCTTTTTTGGTCATTTTGTGTAATTTTTGGATCATTTTGTGTCTTTTTTGGTCATTTTGTATCTTCTTGAGGTAATTTTGTGTCTTGTTTTGGTCATTGTGTCTTTTTTTAAGTAATTTTGTGCATTTTTTGGTAATTTTGTGCATTTTTTGGCAGAAGTCATCCGAAGTACTACAGGTTGTTGTTGTTGCCGTGTTGTTGTTGTTGCCGTGGTTACTTGGCGTGCAGCAGCTCGCTCCTCTGCTGGTACATGGAGCTGAGTTTGAAGACGGCGTCGGTGAGTCCTGAGGGCAGGAAGGGCACCATCTGGAAGAAGAACGTGTCCCTGGCGGAGGCCAGCAGGTACCTGCAGCGCGGCCTGGGCGCCAGGATGGCGTGCAGCATGGCGTCGATCACCATGTCTCCGTCCTTGAAGCCCGCCTTACACGTGGACATGAAGTACTCGTTGGCCAGGTCGATGTACTTCCTGTTGAAGGTTCGTTTCCTCTCCTCGTCCAGTTTCTCCCAGATGTCCAGACCCGTCTTCATCCTCAGGATGTTGGTGGCTCGCCCAAAGTTCCCCGGCTGGATGATGCTCACCTGGACAGGAAGAAGAAGAAGAAGAGACAAAACTATCATTCAAACATGTCTCTATATTAGAAATATCACCCAGAATAAAACAAGATCCTGCAAAAAACTGATATCTAGACATTTAACATGGTTTTATTGATCATCATTTTGGTTATTATCAAGAATGTTTCCATGACTGGAGATGTAAAAATGACTGGAAAGACACAAAATGACCAAAAATATGTGCAAAATCTCTGGTATTTATGTGCAAAATCTCTGGTATTTATGTGCAAAATCTCTGGTATTTATGTGCAAAATCTTTAGTATCTTTGTGCAAAATCTCTGGTATCTATGTGCAAAATCTCTTGTGTTTATGTGCAAAACCTCTAGTATTTATGTGCAAAATCTCTGGTATTTATGTGCAAAATCTCTGGTATTTATGTGCAAAATCTCTGGTATTTTTTTTGCAAAATCTCTAGTATTTATGTGCAAAATCTTTGGTATTTATGTGCAAAATCTTTGGTATTTATGTGCAAAATCTCTGGTATTTATGTGCAAAATCTTTGGTATTTATGTGCAAAATCTCTAGTATTTATGTGCAAAATCTCTAGTATTTATGTGCAAAATCTCTAGCATTTATGTGCAAAATCTCTAGTATTTATGTGCAAAATCTCTGGTATTTGTGTGCAAAATCTTTAGTAATTGTGTGCAAAATCTTTAGTAATTATGTGCAAAATCTCTAGTATTTATGTGCAAAATCTCTAGTATTATAATAATAGATGTAAAAATGACTAAAAAAGAAACAAAACGAGAAAAATAGATGCAAAAATGACATAAAATTATTGAAATAGACACAAATTGACCACAAATAGATGTAAAAATGACTAAAAAAAGACCCCAAAAAACGACAAAAAAAAAGTAAAATAACAACAAAATACATTTATGGAAAAAATGATTAAACTACTTTTGTTTTCTCCTTGATTTCTTGTTCATTTTAATGTCTGGTTCAACTAAAGGTTAATTTGTTTGGACAAATAAAATGATAACAACAAAAATAGCTGTTAAGAGTTTAATTTCAGAGCTGATAAAGACATTCAACATGGTTTTATTGATGATGATTTTGGTTATTAGGAATAAAACCATGGAGAATATCTGACTCAGGGGGATGAAGGGAGGAAAAAGAGTCTTTTTTTTCCGATTGATGGTGAATGGACTGTCAGACAGGCGTATCAGTGATGTTTCCGTGACTATCTGCAGTAATTAGAGTAATGAATGTTCCAACACGGTCACAAAGTGAGTAATGAGTCATTAACATGGTGGAGAGAACAAAGACTCACTGTGTGTTTGTGTGTTTGAGTGGCAGGACGAGAGAAACACATGAAGCTTTCAGCTCAGAGACACTGAGACGCTGCTTCATTAACAAAATCACTCACAGCAGAACTTCACTCGTGAAAAGGCCGTTTTAGGACTCACAAGAGAAAGAACGAACGGTTTAAATTTAGACCTTTTAGACTCCAGATAAACTCCAGAGACTCTGGATCAATCAACTAGAAAAAAATCACAAATCTAAGAGAAAAAAATACAAATTTATGATGAAAAAAATCAAAAATTGATGAGAAAAGACAAATTTACGATAAAAAAAATAAAAAAAAATCAATTTTATGAGGAAAAATTTTTTAGAGAAAAATATAAAAAATTATGATAAAAAAAACCCTCGAACTTTGAAGGAAAAAGACAAATTTGCGAGAAAAAACTCACAAATCTAAGAGAAAAAAATCCAAAATTTAAGAGAAAAAGACAAATTTACGATAAAAAAAAAATCAGCAATTTACGAGAAAAAAATTCAATTTTATGAGGAAAAAATAAATTTTTTAGAGAAAAATATACAAATTTATGAAAATAAAAACAAACCTCGAACTTTGGAGGAAAAAGACAAATTTGCAAGAAAAAAACCCCACAAAGCTAAGAGAAAACAATACAAATTTATGATGAAAAAATCTCAAACTTATGAGAAAAAGACAAATTTACAAGAGAAAAAAAATCACGAATTTACGCGAAAAAATCTAATTTTTGAGAAAAAAAAATTGAGAAAAATATACAAATTTACGATAAAAAATGTTGGAGGAAAAAGACAAATTCACGAGAGAAAAAATCACAAATTTGCAATAATTTTTTTTTATATTTACAAGAAAAAAAACTCACAAATTTACAAGAAAAACTCACAAATCTAAGAGAAAAAAAATACAAATTTATGATGAAAAAATTCAAAAATTTATGATAAAAAAATTCAATTTTATGAGGAAAAAAACCCACAATTTTTAGAGAAAAATATACGAATTTATGAAAAAAAAAACCCTCGAACTTTGGAGAAAAAAGACAAATTTGCGAGAAAAAACTCACAAATCTAAGAGAAAACAATACAAATTTATGATGAAAAAATCTGAAACGTATGAGAAAAAGACAAATTTACAAGAGAAAAAAAATCACAAATTTATGCGAAAAAATTAAATTTTTGAGAAAAAAAAAACAAGACAAAAAATACAAATTTACGCTAAAAATGTTTTGAGGAAAAAGACAAATTTACGCGAAATTTTTTTTACAAATTTGCAATAATTATTTTTTTATATTTACAAGAAAAAAAAAGGATCCTCTCTAGACCTTATTGACCACTACACCTTCTTTGTTTGCCTTTTTCCCCTGTAAGTCTCTTTGGATCAAAGCGTCTGCTAAAAAACTAAATGTAAATTTAGAGCATCACATGTTGTGAGATGTTGTGAGATGTTGTGAGATGTTCTGAGATGTTGTTAGATGTTGTGAGATGTTCTGAGATGTTGTTAGATGTTGTGAGATGTTCTGAGATGTTGTGAGATGTTGTGAGATGTTCTGAGATGTTGTTAGATGTTGTGAGATGTTCTGAGATGTTCTGAGATGTTGTTAGATGTTGTGAGATGTTGTTAGATGTTGTTAGATGTTGTTAGATGTTGTTAGATGTTGTTAGATGTTCTGAGATGTTGTGAGATGTTGTGAGATGTTCTGAGATGTTGTTAGATGTTGTGAGATGTTCTGAGATGTTGTTAGATGTTGTGAGATGTTCTGAGATGTTGTGAGATGTTGTGAGATGTTGTGAGATGTTCTGAGATGTTGTTAGATGTTGTGAGATGTTCTGAGATGTTCTGAGATGTTGTTAGATGTTGTGAGATGTTGTTAGATGTTGTTAGATGTTGTTAGATGTTGTTAGATGTTGTTAGATGTTCTGAGATGTTCTGAGATGTTCTGAGATGTTGTTAGATGTTGTTAGATGTTGTGAGATGTTGTGAGATGTTGTGAGATGTTGTTAGATGTTGTTAGATGTTGTCAGATGTTGTGAGATGTTGTGAGATGTTGTTAGATGTTGTTAGATGTTGTTAGATGTTGTCAGATGTTGTGAGATGTTGTGAGATGTTGTTAGATGTTGTTAGATGTTGTGAGATGTTCTGAGATGTTGTTAGATGTTGTTAGATGTTGTTAGATGTTGTGAGATGTTGTGAGATGTTGTGAGATGTTGTTAGATGTTGTTAGATGTTGTTAGATGTTGTCAGATGTTGTGAGATGTTGTGAGATGTTGTTAGATGTTGTTAGATGTTGTGAGATGTTGTGAGATGTTGTTAGATGTTGTTAGATGTTGTTAGATGTTGTTAGATGTTGTTAGATGTTCTGAGATGTTCTGAGATGTTGTTAGATGTTGTTAGATGTTGTTAGATGTTGTCAGATGTTGTGAGATGTTGTGAGATGTTGTTAGATGTTGTTAGATGTTGTTAGATGTTGTTAGATGTTGTCAGATGTTGTGAGATGTTGTGAGATGTTGTTAGATGTTGTTAGATGTTGTTAGATGTTGTTAGATGTTGTGAGATGTTGTTAGATGTTGTTAGATGTTGTTAGATGTTGTCAGATGTTGTGAGATGTTGTGAGATGTTGTTAGATGTTGTTAGATGTTGTTAGATGTTGTCAGATGTTGTTAGATGTTGTGAGATGTTGTTAGATGTTGTTAGATGTTGTGAGATGTTGTGAGATGTTGTTAGATGTTGTTAGATGTTGTTAGATGTTGTTAGATGTTGTTAGATGTTCTGAGATGTTCTGAGATGTTGTTAGATGTTGTTAGATGTTGTTAGATGTTGTGAGATGTTGTTAGATGTTGTGAGATGTTGTGAGATGTTGTGAGATGTTGTTAGATGTTGTTAGATGTTGTGAGATGTTGTTAGATGTTGTTAGATGTTGTGAGATGTTGTGAGATGTTGTGAGATGTTGTTAGATGTTGTTAGATGTTGTTAGATGTTGTGAGATGTTGTTAGATGTTGTTAGATGTTGTGAGATGTTGTGAGATGTTGTTAGATGTTGTTAGATGTTGTTAGATGTTGTTAGATGTTGTTAGATGTTGTTAGATGTTGTTAGATGTTGTTAGATGTTGTGAGATGTTGTGAGATGTTGTGAGATGTTGTTAGATGTTGTTAGATGTTGTGAGATGTTGTTAGATGTTGTTAGATGTTGTGAGATGTTGTGAGATGTTGTGAGATGTTGTGAGATGTTGTTAGATGTTGTTAGATGTTGTGAGATGTTGTGAGATGTTGTGAGATGTTGTTAGATGTTGTTAGATGTTGTTAGATGTTGTGAGATGTTGTTAGATGTTCTGAGATGTTGTTAGATGTTGTTAGATGTTGTTAGATGTTGTTAGATGTTGTTAGATGTTGTGAGATGTTGTGAGATGTTCTGAGATGTTGTTAGATGTTGTTAGATGTTGTGAGATGTTGTTAGATGTTGTGAGATGTTGTTAGATGTTCTGAGATGTTGTTAGATGTTGTTAGATGTTGTGAGATGTTGTTAGATGTTCTGAGATGTTGTGAGATGTTGTTAGATGTTGTTAGATGTTGTTAGATGTTGTGAGATGTTGTTAGATGTTCTGAGATGTTGTTAGATGTTGTTAGATGTTGTGAGATGTTGTTAGATGTTCTGAGATGTTGTTAGATGTTGTTAGATGTTGTTAGATGTTGTTAGATGTTGTTAGATGTTGTGAGATGTTGTGAGATGTTCTGAGATGTTGTTAGATGTTGTTAGATGTTGTTAGATGTTGTTAGATGTTGTTAGATGTTGTGAGATGTTGTTAGATGTTCTGAGATGTTGTTAGATGTTGTTAGATGTTGTTAGATGTTGTTAGATGTTGTTAGATGTTGTTAGATGTTGTGAGATGTTGTTAGATGTTCTGAGATGTTGTTAGATGTTGTTAGATGTTGTTAGATGTTGTTAGATGTTGTGAGATGTTGTGAGATGTTCTGAGATGTCGTTGTACCTTGACTCCGAAGCTGGCCGTCTCCACCCGGAGACAGTCAGCGAAGGCCTCCAGGCCTCTCTTGGACACGCTGTAGGCTCCCATGGTGAGACAGTTAAAGAAGGCGAAGATGCTGGAGGTGAACACCATACGCCCTGAAACACACATTAACCCTTAGAACACATGAAACACACACATTAACACCTATAACACAGTCAGACTGAAGCTGAAGGTGAGTGACAGTGACATGTGAGTGCATTTATGTGCAAAATATTTGGTATTAATGTGCAAAATCTCTGGTATTTATGTTCAAAATCACAGGTATTTATGTGCAAAATCTCTAGTATTTATGTGCAAAATCTTTGGTATTAATGTGCCAAATCTCTGGTATTTATGTGCAAAATCTCTGGTATTTATGTGCAAAATCTCTGGTATTTATGTGCAAAATCTCTGGTATTTATGTGCAAAATCTCTAGTATTTATGTGCAAAATCTCTGGTATTCATGCACAAAATCTCTGGTATTTATGTGCAAAATCTCTAGTATTTATGTGCAAAATCTTTGGTATTAATGTACAAAATATTTGGTAATAATGTGCAAAATCTCTGGTATTTATGTGCAAAATCTCTGGTATTTATGTGCAAAATCTCTAGTATTTATGTGCAAAATCTCTGGTATTTATGTGCAAAATCTCTAGCATTTATGTGCAAAATCACTGGCATTTATGTGCAAAATTTCTGGTATTTATGTGCAAAATCTCTGGTATTGTAATATTTGTGACTCTTTAGATCTGTTTCTGAATAATAACTATAATAATAATCAGGTTATACTATATCTGACTCTTTAAATCTGTTCCTAAACAATAACTATGAGACAATAAGTAAGTAAGTTAATAAGTAATTTAGTTCATTCTGTTATTATCTCCAAATAATGACTTAATAAAATAATGAACTTGTTATCACAAGAAGATAAAAAGCTTGTTTCCGTTTATATTTTAATGTTTGAGTCCGTGACTATCAGCTGATTTGACCCAAATATTACAAGTAATAAAAGAAAAGGATGAAACGACATAATTAACTTGTGATCTCGAGGAAAAAGTCTCTGGTATTTATGCACAAAATCTCTAGTATTTATGCACAAAATCTCTGGTATTTATGCACAAAATCTCTGGTATTTATGTGCAAAATCTCTGGTATTTATGTGCAAAATCTCTGGTATTTATGTGCAAAATCTCTGTTCTAGTTGTGTGTGTGGTATGTGTGGTGTTTGAACCTTTTGCGGCTCTGATCAGCGGCAGGAAGGCGACAGAGACCCTGATGGCTCCGAACAGGTTGATTTCTGCCATGCTGCGGAAATCCTCCACAGAGCTCCACTCGATCTCTGCCCAGTCCGTCACACCGGCGTTGTTCACCACCGCCCACAGACCTGCAGCAGGTATTATTATTATTATTATTATTATTATTAATATTATTATCATACAGAAACAGATCTAGGATGGGCAGAGCTGTTGGAACTCAGACTGTGGTCACAAACTGCTCCCTGGTAACCCCCCCGTAACCTCCCACAGACACCTATTGACTGTCTGCTGCTGTCTGGAGGCCTAGTATGGTTGTCTCCATAGCAACCGCTATATTATCGCGTTTTGGCATTGGCACTGAGACGAGACTGATTAGGCGCAGGGCTCGAACTCCCACATACAGATATGCAAACATACTCCCGAAAAAATAATAAGCAACAAAATCAGTGTTGCTGCTCATCATTGACAAGTTCCAGGCTGCAATAATTCAACTTTTTTTTTTTTCAAACTTTGCATGTAGTATATTGAAAATAATTCATATTATCTGGGTTTTTTTCATCTAAAAACATGGACACAAATCTTGCATTTAAAGGGTTAAAACATTTAAAAATCAATTAGTGTTTGATATCAATAATTAGGTCAGATGTAGGTTCATGTATGGTCACTTTGTGTCTTTTTAGTCATTTTTACATATATTTTTGGTCATTTTGTGTCTTTTTTGGTCATTTTTACATTTATTTTTGGTCATTTTGTGTCTTTTTTAGTATTTTTGCATCTATTTTTAGTCATTTTGTGTCTTTTTTGGTCATTTTTGCATCTATTTTTGGTCATGATGTGTCTTTTTTAGTTATTTTTGCATCTATTTTTGGTCAATTTGTGTCTTTTTTAGTCATTTTTGGTCATTTTGTGTCTTTTTTGGTCATTTTTGCATCTATTTTTGGTCATTTTGTGTCTTTTTTGGTCATTTTTGCATCTATTTTTGGTCAATTTGTGGATTTTTTTTTCATTTTTACATCCATTTAAAGTAATTTTTTGTCTTTTTAGTCATATTTTACATCTATTTCTGTTCATTTAGTGCCTCACCTTTCTCCGGCAGGTTATCCTGGACCGTCCTCTTGGCGTGCTGCACGTCCTGGTCCCGTGTGACGTCCAGCTTGAGGACCCGGAGGTTCCTGGAGCAGGTCCTGGTGAGGCTCTGGGCCCCGGCTCCGTCTGGATACAGAAACCCGGCGAACACGGTGAAGCGTTTGTCGTCCAGCGCTCGGGCCAGCTGGTGGCCGAAGCCGCTGTCACAGCCGGTGATCAGCACGCCGTGACCCGACCCGTCCTGCAGACGCACGCCGCCGCCGCCACGCCGCTGCAGGGACACCAGCTTAGCGAGGACCAGGAGCAGCAGGACGGAGAGCGGCACCACGCCGATGATCTGCCCGATGAAGAAGATGGTGTTCATGCTGCTGAGAGAGAAGAAGTGAAGAGTGATCTGAGCGTGAGCACAGATATATCCTGTAGCCTGAGACACAGAAACACGTCATGGGTTGGCGTGGAAACGTTTCCTGAGCGCCATGTGACCAACAGACACCTCTGTTGTCTGATCCTAACGCCTCCAGCTGCTTCACTTCATGGAAAACCTTTTATCATCATCATCATCAATGTCATCAGGAGAACTAATCGATCAGAACGGCTGAACACAGAGACACGTTCTCCTCACCACCACCTACTCTTATATCCATCTACTCATTATTTATTTATTTAGTTATTAATGTGGGTTTATGATTCCAGGAGTTCAGGGAACTCTTCCAAACATTTCTGAATATATACAGTCATGGAGAAAAACCCTTTTAGACCCTCGTTTCCTTCAGTGTCTTGTTGATTTTCATGGCTGGTACAACTAAAGGTGCATTTTTTGTGTCTTTTTTGGTCATTTTTACATCTATTTTTGTCATTTTGTAACTTATTTGGTAATTTTTACATTTATTTTTGGTCATTTTGTGACTTTTTTGGTAATTTTTACATTTATTTTTGGTCATTTTGTCTTTTTTGGTAATTTTAACATCTATTTTTAGTCATTTTGTGTCTTTTTTAGTCGTTTTGTGCCTTTTTTTGGTCATTTTTGCATCTATTTTTGGTCATTTTGTGTCTTTTTTGGTAATTTTGTGTCTTTTTCAGTCATTTTGTGCCTTTTTTTGGTCATTTTTACAACTATTTTTTGTCATTTTGTGTCTTTTTTAGTCATTTTGTGCCTTTTTTGGTCATTTTTACAACTATTTTTTGTCATTTTGTGTCTTTTTTTGGTAATTTTCACATCTATTTTTTGTCATTTTGTGTCTTTTTTAGTCATTTTGTGTCTTTTTTGGTAATTTTCACATCTATGTCATTTTGTGCCTTTTTTGATCATTGTTGTATCAATTTTTTTCATTTTGTGTCTTTTTTGGTCATTTTCACATCTATTTTTTTGTCATTTTGTGTCTTTTTTAGTCATTTTGTGTCTTTTTTGGTCATTTTTGTATCTATTTTTGGTCATTTTGTGTCTTTTTGGGAATTTTTACATTTATTTTTGGTCATCTTGTGTCTTTTTTGGTCATTTTTACATTTATTCTTGGTCATTTTGTGACTTTTTTGGTAATTTTAACATCTATTTTTGTCATTTTGTGCCTTTTTGGGTCATTTTAACATCTATTTTCGGTCAATTAGTGTCTATGTCGATAAGACATTGAAGAAAACAAGAGTGGTCTTATACTTTTTTCCATGAATAGACAAGGTAGGAAAGTACAGCTGCAGTTATTTATCTTGAGATCACAAGTTAATTATGTCATTTCATCCTTTTACTTTATTACTTGTAATATTTGGGTCAAATCAGCTGATAGTCACGGACTCAAACATTAAAATATAAACCGAAACAAGCTTTTTATCTTCTTGTGATAACAAGTTCTTTTCTTCTCCTCGTGAACAAGTTAATTATTTTATTAAGTCATTATTTGGAGATAATAACAGAATGAACTAAATTACTTATTAACTTACTTATTGTCTCATTTATTGTTCAGGAACAGATATAATATAACCCTGATTATTATTATAGTTATTATTCAGAAACAGATCTAAAGAGTCAAATAAAGAAATATTAAAAGTAATAAAAGAAAAGGATGCAACAACATAATTCACTTGTGATTTCGAGGATAAAAGGTATTAAAAATAACTGCAGTTGGACTTTCCTACCTCGTAGGAAACAACAAATACTTGCACCTACATTTGCCCTTCAATAATAATAATAATAATAATAATAATAATAATAACTAGAAAATTTCCTCTGGGGAAATTTTGAAAGGGCCACGGGGGCTACTGCCGGTGTGTGTACACTATGATGAGATTCTTCAGAGATTTATAACTATGCCCTTTAACCTCAAAATGTGTGTGTGTGTGTGTGTGTGTGTGAGAGAAACATGTATCTGGAGGAGTGTGCGCGCTTACGTGTGTGTAGCAAAAATTGCATAAAGTTACCTGTGTGTATGTATGTGTGTGTGTGTGTGTGTGTGTGTGCGTGTGTGCGTAATTAAAATCACATAAAGTTACCTGTGTGTATGTATGTGTGTGTGTGTGTGTGTGTGTGTGTGTGTGTGTGTGCGTGTGTGCGTAATTAAAATCACATAAAGTTACCTGTGTGTGCGTGTATGAGGCATGTGTATGCATGTGTGAGGAGTGTGCGCACTTCACATAAAAGATCAAAGCAATCAACAGAATTAACTGCTGCTGTTAATGTTCCTGAACAGTGACAGCAGCCAGAGGTGGACAGACTGGAATTTCTGGCCTCGAACAGAAAGCATTTTTGGCAAAACCATAATACCTATCATTGATCCGACTTCACTTTGAGCGTCCTGAGTTCTTCCTGAACGTCTACATATGTTTTTTTTTAAGAAAAATGAAAAAATAGCTTTGTTAGAGCGATCTAAAAAAACTGTTACATCTCCCTTCTTCATAAATCTTCCTGTGTTTTTAATATGGGAGCCAATGAGGCTGTTGGTGGTGTTGGTGGATCATCTGTGCGTCCTACGCCCAAACTATAACTCTGACAGCTTTACCAGAGGATTGTGAGGGAGAAGACTAATTTTCCTACGTTTCTATGTATAAATTATTTCTGTAGAGTGGAATTTGCGGCCTGGAGCGCAGTTTAAAATTTATTTTTTGACAGTTTTTTCTCTCCCTCTACACTCTGGCGATGATGTCACACACTGTGACACGAACATTCCGTGCAATACACACCCATTATAATCTCAGAATTTCTCCAAAAATGATCATGGTCATTGAACAGGGATTGATAAAAAACTATATGACCTATCGAAACGTGGATTAATACACCGATACACAAGACTTGTGTCTACTGTTTAAAGTTTAAATGGAGTCTCTAGGTGAAATTATGACGGAGAAGTAGACGTTTAAAAATCTCCAATTATTGTTCTTTTTCCCTCAGTTTTTGTCGGCCGTCCCATTCATTTCAATGCAAAATTTTGGGCAGTTTTTCGCGACTTACGTCGCGAAAAATTCATATTCCGTAGAGAAAAGTAGTAGCACACCGATCCCGATCAAACCGCACGTTTTGATATGTAATTTGTCCTGCAACTCTTCAAGTTGTAGGACTAGTAGCGGGACGAAATTGCGTCTGGAAGAGGAAGAAGAAGAAATCCACAGTATAACAGTAGTGCAGCACTGGTCCCATCAGATATTGCTGGATGGGACCAGTGCTGGGGAGATTGCCCCGAGGCCCTAATAATAATAATAATAATAATAATAACAAGGACATTCTTAATGCCAACATCATCTACACAGTGATAGTTGAAAGACATTAAAATGAGAATAATCTCCAGAGTTAACCATCAGTAAAACTTAGTTTAACTGGAATATGAGTCTGTTTTACTTCAATGCTCGTATTGTTTTGGCGTTGTGATGTTTTTAAAGTGTTTTATTGTTCTGCCAGTGAGATCTAAAAAAAGATCCACGTGAACTCATCAGTTCCAGCTGCTGCTGAACTCGTTGCTGAATAAAAACCCAAACGTTTCCAGGAAAACTCTTTCAGAGAGCTGCTGGTGATGATGATGATGATGATGATAATGATGAGGAGCACGAGGCCGCCTGCTGCTGCTAACCTTAGCCTGTTAGCTTCTCTCAGCTAGCTGTAATGATCACATGCTAACATAATAATAGGTCACATAATCATCTTATATTTTATATTTTTATATGTTTAAGAGTCCGGCACGAGGACTCAAAGAGTCTGAGAACCAGACCAGTGGAACCAGACCAGTGAAACCAGCGTGACCAGTGAAACCAGCGTGACCGAACACTGTCTGACCGGATCTTCTCCCCAAAAACACTTTTTACTCTTGTAAAATAAAACCCAGCCAGCCTCCGGCTGCTTTATTTCTGAGAAGATGTTGTCTTTATTTTATCCTCATGCTAATCGATTATCAAGGCTTTAAATGTCCTACTAGAAAGAGAAACGTAACCTAAAAACACACAGTAGGTCCTCATTCAGGAAACTCTGTTCTATGAGCTCCAGAGTCAATAAAATATCTATTTATCTATCCAAGTATCTAGGAAAACGAATGGGACCAACAGACTTTGACCTAGGAGAAAAAGTTAGTTTAAATGACCAAAAGAAGACGTGAAATGACTTTAAAAAGACGTAATATGACCCAAAAAGACTTTAATGAACCAAAAAATACATAAAATGCTAAAAAAAAATACTTTAAATTACCAAAAAAATATGTCAAATGGTTAAAAAAAAGATGTAATATGACCAGAAAAGACTCAAATAGACCAAAAAAATACTTAAATGCTAAAAAATACTTAAAATGACCAAAAAAAGGCGTAAAGTGATTAAAAAAGACATAATATGACCAAAAAAGACTCAAATAGACCCAAAAAAAATACTTAAATGCTAAAAAAAAATACTTACAATGACCAAAAAAATACATAACATGCTAAAAAAATACTTTAAATTACCAAAAAAATATGCAAAATGGTTAAAAAAAGACGTAATATGACCAAAAAAGACTTAATGGCAAGATCTGTTGGCCTTCATTATTTACAGGAATAAAACTTTAAGACAAGAGTGTCCACATATTTTTTCATTTATTTTTTATCATATTAATTTTGCTTCATTTCGTGCTCTATTATGTATTTAATTTATTCTATAATATTTTGTAATATATTTTTGTAATCTATAATATTTCATTTGATTTTATATTGCTTTTACTTTTTTTGTATATGTTTTTTTTATTTTATTGAGTTGAAAAAATGTTTATAAAATGAAGATGTTTCTGTTATTTTGTCCACCAAATCAGGATAAACAGGAGAACGTTTTGTGGCGGACACATGACGTCACAGAGCTGCAGGTGTTGTGGAGAGTTCCGCTTCCCGCCGAGACCTGCATGCCGCTCGCGGGAGCGCGCACAGCGAAAACTACACTGATGAGTCTAAACTTTGATAAACTAAAGACAGCAGGTCATATAACACCGTTCATGAAGCACATAAAGAGTGTTTTATGGTTTTTAATTCGGACTTCACCGGAGAAATCATCACAAACTAGTTTTCGCTGTGCGCGCTCCCGCGAAGGGCATCAGATCTCGGCGGGCAGCAGAACTCGCCACAACACCGGTAATTTAAAACATAAATAGAGCCGTTTCTGGGTTAAAACTACAGATTTATCAAAGTTTAAAATAGTTGAAACATTTGTGATGATGTAAGAATATACCACAGACTGTATTAATAAGAATATAATACAATTAAAGCAGAATATAAATGTTATAAGACTAATTAATGGTGATGCTAATTTTAATTAGCGCGTCAATGGAGATTCCCATTGTATGTTAGCATCGAGCTTAAGAGTAATTTCAGGGTCATGGTGGTCTGAATGGCTGATTTCACATTAATGTGTAATGATTTAATATTAATGTGTAACTTTTTAACCCTTTAGTTTCTCATTAGCATTAGCAGCAGCACGGAGGCTAACAGGACAGCAGCTAACTAGCCGTTTAGTTTAGTCACTAAAATCATTATCACACACCTAATAAACTTTAGCTGATTCATGCTAACAGGCTAACACAGACACAACATACTGACATTAACACAAGTAAATATTTAAAACAGGTTTGTTGTAAAGTTTTAGTGAAACTCACCTTCAGTAGACTAACGGAGACACCTGAGACAGACAGGAGACAGGAGAGGAGGAGGAGGAGGAGAGGAGGAGGAGGAGGAGAGGAGGAGGAGGAGGATCCATCTGGAATCACCTCCTCTCCCTCACCTATCCTCCCTCCTCCTCCACCTGTCTTCCTGTCCACCTGTCCTCCTGTCTTCTTGTCCACCTGTCCTCCTGTCTACCTGTCCTCTTGTCCTCCTGTCTACCTGTCCTCCTGTCCACCTGTCCACTTGTCCTCCTGTCTACCTGTCCACCTTTCTACCTGTCCACTTGTCCTCCTGTCTACCTGTCCACTTGTCCTCCTGTCTACCTGTCCACCTTTCTACCTGTCCACCTTTCTACCTGTCCACTTGTCCTCCTGTCTACCTGTCCACTTGTCCTGCTGTCTACCTGTCCTCCTGTCTACCTGTCCACTTGTCCGCCTGTCTACCTGTCCACCTTTCTACCTGTCCTCCTGTCTACCTGTCCACTTGTCCTCCTGTCCACCTTTCTACCTGTCCTCCTGTCTACCTGTCCACTTGTCCCCCTGTCTACCTGTCCTCTTGTCTACCTGTCCATCTACCTGTCCACTTGTCCTCCTGTCTACCTGTCCACTTGTCCTCCTGTCTACCTGTCCACCTTTCTACCTGTCCACTTGTTCTCCTGTCTACCTGTCCACTTGTCCTGCTGTCTACCTTTCCTCCTGTCTACCTGTCCACTTGTCCTCCTGTCTACCTGTCCACCTTTCTACCTGTCCTCCTGTCCACCTTTCTACCTGTCCTCCTGTCTACCTGTCCACTTGTTCTCCTGTCCACCTTTCTACCTGTCCTCCTGTCTACCTGTCCACTTGTCCTCCTGTCTACCTGTCCACTTGTCCTCCTGTCTACCTGTCCACCTTTCTACCTGTCCACCTTTCTACCTGTCCACTTGTCCTCCTGTCTACCTGTCCACCTTTCTACCTGTCCTCCTGTCTACCTGTCCACTTGTCCTCCTGTCTACCTGTCCACTTGTCCTCCTGTCTACCTGTCCACCTTTCTACCTGTCCACCTTTCTACCTGTCCACTTGTTCTCCTGTCTACCTGTCCACTTGTCCTGCTGTCTACCTGTCCTCCTGTCTACCTGTCCACCTTTCTACCTGTCCTCCTGTCCACCTTTCTACCTGTCCTCCTGTCTACCTGTCCACTTGTCCTCCTGTCTACCTGTCCACCTTTCTACCTGTCCTCCTGTCCACCTTTCTACCTGTCCACTTGTCCTCCTGTCTACCTGTCCACCTTTCTACCTGTCCTCCTGTCCACTTGTCCTCCTGTCTACCTGTCCACTTGTCCTCCTGTCTACCTGTCCACTTGTTCTCCTGTCTACCTGTCCACTTGTCCTGCTGTCTACCTGTCCTCCTGTCTACCTGTCCACCTTTCTACCTGTCCTCCTGTCCACCTTTCTACCTGTCCTCCTGTCTACCTGTCCACTTGTTCTCCTGTCTACCTGTCCACTTGTCCTGCTGTCTACCTGTCCTCCTGTCTACCTGTCCACCTTTCTACCTGTCCTCCTGTCCACCTTTCTACCTGTCCTCCTGTCTACCTGTCCACTTGTTCTCCTGTCCACCTTTCTACCTGTCCTCCTGTCTACCTGTCCACTTGTCCTCATGTCTACCTGTCCACCTACCTGTCCTCCTGTCTACCTGTCCTCTTGTCCTCCTTTTTGACCCTTTTCATCCATTCTCGATATTTAAAAAATGACCTAAAACAGATTAAATCACTAATAAACGATGTTTTCTCTTCATAAAAATGAAACCAAACCAATCAGTTGTATATTTATTTCAGTTATAATAAAGATGAACAGTGAAACAGAGCGGTGGCGCCCCCCGGTGGCTCACACAGGCCATTGCAGCTACGACCTAAAAACTCAATAATAACTGATAAAAACAATAATAATAAGTGATTAAATGCTCCAAAATGTTCCTTCTGACTTCTTCAGAGACATTTATACATTTATAAATCAGCTTCAGCTGCTCCAAAACCTTTTTTCTGCTTCTTTAAAATAAAAATAAAACCGTTTTAATCATAAGCAGCAGAAACAAAATGCATAGAAACAAAATGTGGGATCCAAGTTCTCTCATATGATCCTACTTTTATTTTGACGGGACTCTGTTTCCTGCTGTGATGTTTCTCTGATATCTACTGATGGAGAGCCATAAAGATTGATTATTATTATTATAGATCCATGAGTCAGCTGATCTGTCAACACGTCAACGAGGCACAAGAGTGAGTTTATCACTTTTATCAGAAAGTTTCTCTTTGTTTGTTTGTTTGTTTGTTTGTTTGTTTGTTTCACAGTGAGACTGAAACTCTCTGATCCACTGGATGTGGATTAAAGCACCGCTGGACATTTAAACGCTCCGTTTATTCCTGTTTGTTTTATTTTCCCAGTCCAAGCTGAACTGTTCTGGATATAAAACACTAATAAACCACAAACCTGATCAAAATCTGCAGCTTTTAATGCAATAATCCCACAAACGTGACACATTTTACACAAACACAACTCGAGATTTCCCACAAATGTAATAATGCAAACAATAATGGTTGTTGTGGTTGCTGTTGTTGTTTGTTTGTTTGTTTGTTTGCCTATACGAGGGGTCGGCAACCCTCTCCAGGGCTCCCTGTGGCTTTGACAAAAAAAAAAAAAAATTTAATCCACATCATTGTCGTGATTCTTACATGATCCAATTGTAAAAATATGTATTTATGACCCCTGACATAAAGGTTGCCGACCCCTGGTCTAAAGGTTGCCGACCCCTGCCATAAAGGTTGCCGACCCCTGGTCTAAAGGTTGCCGACCCCTGCCATAAAGGTTGCCGACCCCTGGTATAAAGGTTGCCAACCCCTGATATAAAGGTTGCCGACCCCTGACATAAAGGTTGCCAACCCCTGATATAAAGGTTGCCGACCCCTGACATAAAGGTTGCCGACCCCTGATATAAAGGTTGCCAACCCCTGATATAAAGGTTGCCGACCCCTGATATAAAGGTTGCCAACCCCTGATATAAAGGTTGCCAACCCCTGACATAAAGGTTGCCGACCCCTAATATAAAGGTTGCCAACCCCTGATATAAAGGTTGCCGACCCCTGATATAAAGGTTGCCAACCCTTGATATAAAGGTTGCCAACCCCTGGTCTAAAGGTTGCCAACCCGTGGTATAAAGGTTGCCGACCCCTGATATAAAGGTTGCCGACCCCTGGTATAAAGGTTGCCAACCCCTGGTATAAAGGTTGCCAACCCCTGCCATAAAGGTTGCCGACCCCTGGTATAAAGGTTGCCAACCCCTGGTATAAAGGTTGCCAACCCCTGCCATAAAGGTTGCCGACCCCTGGTATAAAGGTTGCCGACCCCTGGTCTAAAGGTTGCCAACCCGACATAAAGGTTGCCGACCCCTGACATAAAGGTTGCCAACCCATGGTATAAAGGTTGCCGACCCCTGATATAAAGGTTGCCGCCCCCTGATATAAAGGTTGCATGCCCCCTGGTCTAAAGGTTGCTGCCCCCTGGTCTAAAGGTTGCCAACCCCTGCCATAAAGGTTGCCGACCCCTGGTATAAAGGTTGCCAACCCCTGATATAAAGGTTGCCGACCCCTGGTATAAAGGTTGCCGACCCCTGATATAAAGGTTGCCGACCCCTGGTATAAAGGTTGCCGACCCCTGATATAAAGGTTGCCGACCCCTGATATAAAGGTTGCTAACACTTATTACGTTTGTGGAATTATTACATTAAAAGCTGCAGATTTTTATTACGTTTGTGGAATTATTACATTCATGGCGTTAATAACACTTTGGGTTGAGAACTGATCATTATTTATAGATATAGAAGTGATTTAATTATTCTAATAATAATAATAAAGGGATTGTTTATATTGATGATGTCAGAGCCTGGTTGGTGGGCGGGGCTGTTTATATTTAAACTTTATCAACATTTCTGCAGAATAAGCAACTAATTAAAAAAACTACGGAATAATGTGATTTATTTATTAATATGAGACTTCAGGAGAAACAGATTCCACGCGGTCTGATTGTTTCCTGAACCAGAACAGTCCTGCAGCTCCACCAGGTCCCTACAAGTCCCACCAGGTCCTACCAGGTCCCAACAGGTCCCACCAGGTCCTACCAGGTCCCATCAGGTCCCATCAGGTCCCATCAGGTCCCATCAGGTCCCACCAGGTCCTACCAGGTCCCATTCGGTCCCATAAGGTCCCATCAGGTCCCATCAGGTCCCATCAGGTCCCATCAGGTCCCAACAGGTCCTACCAGGTCCCATCAGGTCCCACCAGGTCCCATCAGGTCCCATCTGGTCCCAATAGGTCCCAATAGGTCTCACCAGGTCCCGGAAGGGCAGGAAAACACCAATAAAAGGGCTCATCAGGTCCCATCAGGTTCCATTAGGTCCCAATAGGTCCCACCAGGTCCCATTAGATCCCATCAGGCCCTATTAGGTCCCATCAGGTTCCATAAGGTCCCACCAGGTCCCATTAGGTCCCACCAGGTCCCATCAGGTCCCATCTGGTCCCAATAGGTCTCACCAGGTCCCGGAAGGGCAGGAAAACACCAATAAAAGGGCTCATCAGGTCCCATCAGGTCCCATTAGGCCCCATCAGGTTCCATTAGGTCCCAGCAGGTTCCATTAGGTCCCAGCAGGTCCCGGAAGGGCAGGAAAACACAAATAAAAGGTCCCAACAGGTCCCACCAGGTCCCTTCAGGTCCCTTCAGGTCCCGACAGGTCCCGACAGGTCCCCTCAGGTCTCCACCTTGCCGAAGGTCCCGTCTGGAGGTCTGTAGTGTTTGGGGAAGGCTTTGAGCTGCAGAGAGTTAAAAGCGTATTTCCTGCAGCCGACGTTCTTCACCGTGTTCTCTCTCCTGCAGCCCTCGCTGGAAAACAACACAAATAACAACAATAAACAACAATAAATAACCTCACTGAGGGCATAAAACACAAATAAAATCAATAAATAATAATAAATAACCTCACTGAGGGCATAAAAACATAAATAAAATCAATAAATAATAATAAATAATCTCACTAAGGGCAGAAAACACAAATAAAATCAATAAATAATAATAAATAACCTCACTCAGGGCAGAAAACACAAATAAAATCAATAAATAATAATAAATAATCTCACTGAGGGCAGAAAAACATAAATAAAATCAATAAAGAACAATAAATTAATATAAAATAAATAAATAATAAATAACAATAAAAAACCTCACTGAGGGCAGAAAAACATAAATAAAATCAATAAAGAACAATAAATTAATAGAAAATAAATAAATAATAAATAACAATAAAAAACCTCACTGAGGGCAGAAAACACAAATAAAATAAATAAATAATAAATGAATTTAAAAAAAATATACAAATAAATAAATAACGAATAATAATAAATAACAATAAATATCCTCACTGAGGGCAGGAAAACATAAATAAAATCAATAAACAACAATAAATTAATAAAAATATATTAAAATAAATGAATAAATAACAATAAATATCCTCACTGAGGGCAGAAAAACTAAATAATACATTAATAAAAATATTTTAAAAATCAATAAATAATAACAAATAACCTCACTGAGGGAAAATAACACAAATAGAGATAAATAACAATTATAACAAGATTTAAAGGGTTAAAGTTAAAGATATAGATAAAGATTTAAAAGGTTAAAGATACAGATTTAAATGTTTAAAGATAAAGAATTAAAGAATTAAAGGGTTAAAGAAGACAGAAATAAAGAGTTTGTTGATTTTCTGCGTTTTCTGGTTTATTGAGCGGCGCGAGGCGTTCAGGGACACACTGACTGCAGGATTTATTAGTTTCTGTGGAACATTAACAGCTGCAGAGCGTCCAGATGTGCAACATAAACAACAAATAAACACAAATAAACAAACAGAAGCTCAGATCTGTCACCAAAAACAAACATTTCATCATTAAAAAAGCAGCTGTAACAAGTCAAACAGCAGCTAAATAACTTAATAACACGTAATAATAATAACAGAAACAGCTTTAGAGATTTAAAGTGACAGTTATGGCACAAGCTCACATATTATTCTCTTTAGATAATAAACACAATTAAATACATAAATACATAAATATTTCCTGATTCTCTAGAGATATTTGATCTATATTCATATTTCTGAAGGCATTCTAGTGGAATAATTGCACATTTAACGGGGCGTTAATTAATAATGTAATATCAGAAATATTTAATCTTCATTCCTTTAACATCCTGCTGCTCAGTGACTCTACAATTATAGATATTTAAATATTAATTTGTCTCACAGAGGTAGATCTAAACACACAAATAAATAATAATAATACAAATATAAAGAAGAGAAGAATTCCCCAAATATTCCTTGAGATAAAGAAATGTCTGTTTTTACAATAAATATTGTTTCTACTGACTGGGAAATAATGTAAATATTATATTTTATATTTGTCAGAAAGTGTTTCAGAGAGAAATAAATACATTTTCTGATGTGTAAAACAAGCTGAACTCTCTCAAACCAAACCTGTCCTCTAGTTTAATCTTTATTAATAATAATAATAATCATAATAATAATAATAACAATAATAATAATAATAAGACGTTCTGTACAGGAAGCTCTATGTAAAGTGCCGATTAGGAAGCAAAAGCAGCTTGAAGCAGGAGAATTTTAGTAATTTTTCAAGCTAAATGTCCAAATATTAAATGTTAAAATGTGTCGTTTTCTTTCTAATATTTGTCAGAAGATTTTAAATCTTTGGGTTTTGTTTTTCTGAGTTTTTGCTACAGACAGAAATAAAATCATGACACATTATTTTCTCCTCTGATCCTCCAGACGGAAACAATATCTCACGTTTAGAGAGATTTATGGCATTTCTGCTCTCAGACAAACACACAGGATCCTAACAGATCCCTTTAGATCCATTTAGATCCCTTTAGATCCCTTTAGATCCATTTAGTTCCCTTTAGATCCCTTTAGATCAATTTAGATCAATTTACATCCATTTAGTTCCCTTTAGATCCATTTAGTTCCCTTTAGATCAATTTAGATCAATTTAGATCCATTTAGTTCCCTTTAGATCCATTTAGTTCCCTTTAGATCCCTTTAGATCCACTTAGATCCCTTTAGATCCCTTTAGTTCCCTTTAGATCCCTTTAGATCCATTTAGTGGCCTGAATAAATAAATAAAACTGACTGAATCTTTTGGCACAAGCATGAAAACATTCATCATTATTCCTCATCGTTCATCTGAAAAATGATAAACTCAGTTCTAGACTATATAAAGATAATAATCTGTTAATAATCTGTTAATAATCTATAATAATCTGTTAATATTCTGTTAATAAATCTTAATAAATCCGTTTCCTGAACATCAAACAACAACCTTCAACCTGAAACTAATATAATATATAATTTAATTTAATTTAATGTAAATATTTAATAATATGATGATCGAAGCTGCATGTAAACAGAGAATCCTTCTGCAGGAATAAAATATAAATATAAATCTATAGAAGCTCTAGTTTTTTTAAGGTGCAGCAGCTCATGGAAGACAAAGATCAATAAACAAGCAAACAGATCACACAATAAATAAATAAATAAATATTGTTCCAATATTAAAGCTACCATCAGCAAAAACTCTCCTGAAAGCATTTATATGTCTATATTTCTATATAATCTGCATATTTTATACATATTCACATTAACATTAACGTCTGTTTGGAGGACAGAAGCTGCTGGAATAAACAGAAATAAATCATCAAATAAATGACTCGATAAACAAATTAAATCATTTAAATTCAAAATTAATTGATTAAATATTAACCTTTGTAATAATTCCAGTATTTATTTATTTATTTACTTTACATTTTTTTGCATGTTTTCATTTTTTTAAGTATTTATGTATTATTTTTTGTGTATGTAGGTAAATAAATCATTAAATAAACAAATGAATGTGCTGTGAAATGTGCAAAAAATAATTGAAATTTAAAATTAATTAATAAATATGACGTTTATTAACCTTTGTAATAATTCCAGTATTTATTTATATTTATTTTTCAAATTTTAAAATAATAAATAATGATGTATTAATTTATTTATTATATATTGTGTATGTAAGTAAATAGATACATTTTTGTCACATTTTATCAATTAATTAGTTAATTACATTTATTTTTAATATTATTTTTGGTACGTTTAATGTATTTATTTATCAAGAGATTTATTTATTTAATTGTTTTTAATGTTTTTTCCTGCAGCTTCAGTCGTCCACAACACTTTTTTTGTTTTAAATGTAGTTCAGATTGTGTCCACTGGGGGGCGCTGTTACCACACACACACTGAGTGTAACACTGAGCCTTCACACTGATTCTACAGGAACAGAAAGCAGCTTCAATTAGAGTTTAATTTAATATTAATTAATTAATATTAATTGAATATATTTAATGTTTGAGAAGCTTTAATTAATGTCAGTAATCTTTGGAAACTGTTTCATTTGGGAGGAAAATACTTTTATGAAGACTTTTTATTCTTTATATCTCAGTTATATGTTAAAGAATTGGCTGATAATTTAATACATGGATTTATAATAATGTTAAATAATTAATGAGTGAGTAAGTATCTCCTTCTATCTGGATCAAAGCATCTTTTTTAGAGAATTTTATTTTTTTTAAGAGAGTTTTAAAAGTTGTTTCTGGGGTTTTTTGAGGATGTGTGAGTTCAGAATGATGGACTCAGTGTGACAGCAGCTCAGTCTGCATGTGAAAATAATAATAATAATAATAATAATAATAATAATAATAATAATAATCCCAGCGTGTTTTGACCCTCTGCAGATCTTTAAAGGTGGAAGAGCAAAATAAAATAAAAGCAGATGGAAGTTTCCAGAAAGGAAAGAAGATCAGAGTTCTGTTCAGAGTAGCTGCTCCTCCTGGTGCTCCTCCTCCTGCTCCTCCTGCTCCTGGTCCTCCTGCTGGCTCAGCTGCAGCGTAGCTTGGAGAGGAAGTAGGCGACGCTGAGGAAGATCCAGACCAGCAGCAGGTTCGGACTGAGAGCCAGAAGAGGCAGCGAGTAGAGCAGACCTGGATCCAGACGCAGCTCTCGCACCGGCAGAACCCCCACCAGGTTCTTCTGGGTCACCACCTCCCTCGTACCAATCCTGGAGGAGGAGGTGGTGGTGGTGGCCCAGGAGGAGCAGGAGGGGGGGGAGAGGAGAAGAGGAGGAGAGGAAGAGGGAGAGGAGGAGGAGGAGAGGAGGAGAGAGAGGAGGAGCAGGTGGGGGGAGGAGGGGGGGAGGAGGAAGAGGAGAGGAGGAGGAGCAGGGGGGGAGGAGAAGAGGAGGAGAGAGAGGAGGAGCAGGTGGGGGGAGGAGAGGAGAGGAGGAGGTTTGAAGGAGAAATAAAAAGGAGAAATAAAGAGGAGAGGGAGAGGAAAGAGAGAGGTAAGGAGAGAGGAGGAGGGTGGAGGAGGAGAAGAGGAGGAAGAGAGGGAGAGGAGGAGGAGGAGAGAGGAAGAGGAGAGAAGGAGGAGGGAGAGGAGGAGGAGAAGAGGAAGAGGAGGAGAGGGGAGGAGGAGGAGGAGGGGGAGAGGAGGAGGGGGGAGGAGGAGGAGAGGAGAAGAGGAGAGAAAGGGAGGGAGAGAAGGAGGAGGGAGAGGAGGAGAGGAAGAGGGAGAGGAGAGAGAGGAGGAGGAGCGGGGGGAGAGGAGAAGAAGAGGAGGAGAGGGAGGAGGAGGACAGGTAAGAAGAGAGGAGGAGGAGGGCGAGGAGGAGGAGAGGGAGGAGAAAGGAGGAGGGAGAGGAGGAGCAGGTGGGGGGAGGAGAGGAGAGGAGGAGGTTTGAGGGAGAAATAAAAAGAGGAGTAAAGCGAGATGATGGAGGAAGAAGAGGAGAAAATAAAAGATTGCAGGAGGGAAAAGGGAAGAAGGAAGGAGGAAAGGAGTGAAGGAGCCAGGAGGTGAAGGGATGATGTGCACATGGAGGTGGAAGGTGAAATATTGATGGTGACAGAATAATAAAAAGAAAATAATCACAAAGTAACCAGAAGAAAACAATAAAACAACAAAACAATGAAAGAAAAGAAAAGAAGCGACACCATGAGAGAGTGAAGACAGAGAGAGAAGGAGGAAACAAGAAGAGAGAAAAGGAGAAAATTAAGAAAGATGTTTATCAGGAAAGAAAAGATTAGAAATGTTTATTTCTCTGACAGACGGAGAGAGAAACAGAAAACTAACTAATAAACTAACAGCTTTAAATAGAAACAGAACAAACTAACAGACTTTAGATGGAACAAACATTTTGAAGTCGTCTGCAGTTTGAATATTAAACGTTAATATTGTTTATATATAAAGTCTCTGACTGCAGTAGCTCCTGGAAATAAAAACCTCAGAGTTTGAGTCTGAAACATCAGATAGAAACTCTCTAAGTGACTCCTGGAGGAGTAAAGGAGTAAAGTTCTCCTCCTCTGGTGCAGACTGAACTTCAAAATGTTTCTATTAGTTTCAAATGAAGGAGAAGAAGAACGGAGGGAAATGATTCAGCAGCAGAAACCAGAAATAAATCAGCTGATTATCAATTCTTAACAAGCTGCTACATGCTGCAGGCAGGAGGAGGAGCAGGAGCAGGAGGAGACAGGAGGAGGAGACAAGAGGAGAGGATGAGGAGGAGGAGGAGGAGGAGGAGAGAAATCAGCTGTTTACAAGTCCTTAACAAGCTGCTTCATGCTGCAGGAGGAGGAGGAGACAAGAGGAGGAGGAGCAGGAGGAGCAGGAGGAGGAGACAAGAGGAGAGGATGAGGAGGAGGAGGAGGAGAGAAATCAGCTGTTTACAAGTCCTTAACAAGCTGCTTCATGCTGCAGGAGGAGGAGGAGAGGAAACAGGAGGAAACAGGAGGAGACAGGGGGAGGAGAGGAGGAGGAGAGGAAACAAGAGGAGGAGGTGAAGAGGAGGTGAAGAGGAGGAGGTGGTGTGATGCAACCGTGTGTGTGTGCAGGTAAACTTTATTGACAGGAACAGACAGCTGACATTACATCATCGTTTGTTTACAACAGGAAAAGTCACAGAAAAAACCTCAACAAACAAATAAACAAACAAAAACAAACAAAAACAAACACTTTTCTTCCACCAACAGAGGATCGATCAATAAAACTCAGTATTTATCAGTGATTGTTTCTATGAGCAGCGTATATTATATTTCAACAGCTGACCAATAGAATCACTCAGCAGCAGTGATGCGTGCTGTTGCCGGGCAGAAGGAGAGGAAGGTCCTACCTGCGCATACAGTCCAGGGCCTGGGTGAAGACCTGCGGGGCCATGCCGTGTTCATGCTGCAGGATCAGACACTGCTCCAGGGTCACCGACATCGCCGTCCGGTCCTTGGCGCTCTTACAGCTGGTGAACCGCACGCCGTTCAGACGCCGGCAGATCTGGGACACACGTTTAAACATTTATTTATTTATCTTTCTGGGGCTTTTTTAATTCAATTTGTGTCTTTTTTAGTAATTTTATGTATTTTTTTGGTAATTTTGTGTCTTTTTTTTAATAAATTTTGTGTCTTTTTTTGGTAATTTTGTCTCTTTTAAATAATTCTGTATCTTTTTTGATAATTAATAAAGTCTTTTTTTGGTAATTTTGTGTGTGTTTTAAATAATTTTGTGTGTTTTTTTGGTAATTTTGTCTTTTTATTGTAATTTTGTGTCTTTTTAAAATATTTCTGTGTCTTATTTTTGGTAATTTTGAGTCTTTTTTTTGGTAATTCTGTGTCTTTTTTAAAATTAATTTTGTGTCTTTTTTTGGTATTTTTGTCTTTTGTTTTAATTAATTTTGTGTCTTACTTTTTAAATTTATTTTGTGTCTTTTTTTGGTAATTTAGTCTTTTTTAAAATAAATTTTGTGTCTTTTTTTGGTCATTCTGTCTTTTTTTAAATACATTTTGTGTCTTTTTTGGTCATTTTGTGTCTTTTTAAAATAATTCTGTCTTTTTAAAAACTTTTTTGTGTCTTATTTTTTTAATTAATTTGTGTCTTTTTTGGTAATTTAGTCTTTTTTTGGTAATTCTGTCTTTTTTTTAAATAAATTTTGTGTCTTTTTTTGGTCATTCTGTCTTTTTTTTAATTAATTTTGTGTCTTTTTTTGGTAATTTTGTGTCTTTTTTAAATAATTTTGTGTCTTTTTTTTGGTAATTTTGTGTCTTTTTTTGATAATTCTGTCTTTTTTTTATTAATTTTGTGTCTTTTTTTGGTAATTTTGTGTCTTTTTAAAATAATTCTATCTTTTTTTAAACTGCTAAAAGACTAATTTATTATTATTATGATTATTATTATTATTATATGGGACATGTTGAGCTTCACCTCTGCTGCCTGCCACAGGATGTCCACGTTCTTGTTCTTCCTGGCCTGGACGTTCTGTCCCAGAAACCTCAGCAGCTCCGGGAGACACGTCTGGGACCGGGACCGGGGAAGACCTGGGGGGGGACAACCAGACCAGACCAGAGGGGTCCTGTTAGAGTCCTGTAGTTGTGATCTCCAGACAGATGATCAGCTGGCTGTATAATATTTAAAGTGTTAGTGTTTTGGACTCACAGTCTTCAGGAAGAACCTCTTTGAACTGTTCGTAGTAGGAGTTGAGTCTGGACAAACTCTCCAGGTTGATGATCTCCTGCAGGGACGTGTCCCCAAACCTGGAGACACACAGAGACACAGAGACATGATTCAGTCTGCAGAGTCTGATTCTGATTCTGATTCTGATTCTGATTCTAATTCTGACTCTGATTCTAATTCTAATTCTGATTCTAATTCTGATCTGGTTCTGATACTGATTCTTAATTCTGATCTCACTTCTCAGCGAGTGTCTGCTGCTCGTTGATTCTGATCTGACTCTGGTTCTGATTCTGATCTGACTCTGGTTCTGATTCTGATCTGATTCTGGTTCTGGTTCTGATTCTGGTTCTGGTTCTGATTCTGGTTCTGATTCTAATTCTGAATCTCACTTCTCAGCGAGTGTCTGCTGCTTGTTGATGCTGATTCTGATTCTGATCTAATCTGGATCTGGTTCTGGTTCTGATTCTGGTTCTGATTCTGGTTCTGGTTCTGGTTCTGATCCTGATCTGGTTCTAATCTGAATCTGGATCTCACTTCTCAGCGAGCGTCTGCTGCTCGTTAATTCTAATCTGAATCTGGTTCTGATCTGGTTCTAATCTGAATCTGAATCTGAATCTCACTTCTCAGCGAGTGTCTGCTGCTCGTTGATTCTGATTCTTATCTGACTCTGATCTGATTCTGATTCTGATCTGGTTCTAATGTGAATCTGGTTCTCACTTCTCGGCGAGCGTCTGCTGCTTGTTGACTCTGATCTGATTCTGGTTCTGATCTGGTTCTAATCTGGTTCTAATCTGAATCTGGTTCTCACTTCTCGGCGAGGGTCTGCTGCTCGTTGATTCTGATTCTGATTCTGATCTGATCTGGATCTGATCTGGATCTGATCTGGTTCTAATGTGAATCTGTTCTCACTTCTCGGCGAGGGTCTGCTGCTCATTGATTCTGATTCTGTTCTGATCTAGTTCTGGTTCTGGTTCTGGTTCTAATGTGAATCTGGTTCTCACTTCTCAGCGAGGGTCTGCTGCTCGTTGATGCCGACGTTGAAGTGTACTGGCTGGACCCGGAGCAGCATGCCGCTCTGGATCTCTCGGGGCAGAGCGTCGAACATGGCGCCGGGCAGCGGGATGCGAACATTAAACCCGTCTCTGTTCCCCGTGATGATCGGCAGCATGTCGGGCGCCGCGCTGCCCGCCGCCTGGGTCACCTGCACAACGCCATTACATCATATCATATCACAGCACGCCACCAAGAGGTCATTTATACACTCAGCAAGTTTATTACTTTATTACTGCACATATTATCGGTTTATAAAGATGATAAATAAATAAAAGGCTTCATTTGTTTCATTATTTACTGAATGAATCCATTTGTCTGTCATGTTTTTTTTCTAAATATTTGCACACATTTCTTGTTTTTTTTGTCCTAAACTGAAACATCTTCAGTTTCCTGTCAGACACAATCAGATCTGCATGAAATATAGAATATATTATATAATATATAATATCAGCTGGAACAATAGCTGTGTTTCATTTTGCTTAAAAAAAAAACACTGACAAAAAAAATTCACACATTATCAAAATTGTTTTTTAGGTGATTAATTATCACAGCTCTAAAAAATAAATAAATAACTATATATTTATATTATATAATGAGTTACTGGTTCTATCAGCTCATATTGCACCTTATTATTTCTTCTTATTATTATAGATAATTATTATTCTCCAGTTATTTCAGTGTTTGTTGTGTTTTTAGAGAATCTTCTACACAACAAAGTTACTAAATAAATAAATAAAGTATTTTATTTACCTTAAAGGTGACGTTCCTCAGGTCCATGATGCCCACGCTCATATCCTCCAACATGGCCAGCTCCTCTCCTACACACACACACACACACACACACACACACACACACACACACACCTGTTACAGTCTGATCACCTGTCTGTGTGTGTCTCTGTGTGACATTAATTTAATAAAACGCTCTGATCATTTTTTGTATCTTGGATCCTGCTGCACACACAGACTGAACATGTTTTATTTTGGTAAAACTGTTTTGTTCGTATTCTAGATGTAATTATTTGTCCTTGAAAATTATAAACACAGTTTATTAAATAAATAAAAAACCCTTCAATACATGCTTGAGCATTAATGCAGGAAAAATATAATCTATAGCCTCCATCCATGTTGTTGAGTGATTCAGGGCTGTGAGGTTTGTCCTGTTTGTCCTAGTGGAGCTGCCGTACCTCGCTGTCTAATCGCTCAACCAATCATATTCAGTACAATGCTGATTGGCATGTCCCCCTAGGCCCGCCCCCTTACTCAAATTCAAGCATTTTTAAAGGACTTTAAGGTCCATTTTCCAGCTTTT
Source organism: Centropristis striata (assembly GCF_030273125.1). Classification (NCBI taxonomy): domain Eukaryota; kingdom Metazoa; phylum Chordata; class Actinopteri; order Perciformes; family Serranidae; genus Centropristis; species Centropristis striata. The sequence continues at coordinate 588,252 of NC_081540.1, read as the reverse complement.
CCAGTATCTTCCACCTGTTATAAGCTGCATGTTCTAGATGAGTTCTTACAGACTAAAAGGCAGATTTCACTGAACCAAACCAACAGAGATGGTGTTACACTCTTCATTTCAGATAGATACTCATTATTTTACATTGAACATGTGATTATCTATAGTCTATGGATGGAGATAGTCAAGCACTTTTTCCAAAATCCTTGAAAATACATTTAAATTCAAGCATTTTCAATGATTTAAAGCAGCCGTATGAACCCTGCTTACTGACAAAAACCACCCACTTTAAAAAAAAAACACACTCATGCGAGCAGTTGAAAACTTTGCGAGTGGACTCTGCGCATGCAAAGCGTGTTTTTCTCCTTGCAGGTTATAATATTTCTGTATGGGAGCAGAGACGCAGGATACAAAACAGCTCACAAGTGATCTGAAATCGCTCCAAAAACAATATGTGAACATGGATGTTTGTCTCATTATGAGTTGATGTCAGCGTACTAATCCCATACAGCTGACTGTGTATGTGTGTGTGTGTGTGTGTGTGTGTGTGTGTGTGTGTGTGTGTGTGTGTGTGTGTGTGTGTGTACCGTAGGTGCTCAGCAGGCTCTCTGACTGGATCAACAGTCCGATGGTGTAGAGTTGTCTCAGGAAGCCGTTATCTCTCAGACAGTTCCTCAGTTTGATGATGAAGCCACAGATCAGAGCTGTCAGCTGGAGAGAGAGAGAGAGAGAGAGAGAGAGAGAGAGAGAGAGAGAGAGAGAGAGGGAGAGAGAGAGGGAGAGAGAGAGAGAGAGAGACAGAGACAGAGAGACAGAGAGAGAGAGGGAGAGAGAGAGGGAGAGAGAGAGAGAGAGAGAGAGAGAGAGAGAGAGACACACACACACACACAGAGAGAGAGAGAGAGACACACACACACACACACACACACACACACACACACACAGTATTTAATTATTTAATCATCTGTAGCTGTTTGTGTTGCAGCTTTCTGATGTAAATCTGACAAAACAATTAACTTAATTTTGTATGAAGAATTTTAACATCATCCAGTTGGCAGCTTTCTTCCAAACACCCCTCTCCCCTTATTTACTGATTTACATATTTACAAGTTAGAAGATCAAAACAGATAGAGAGTAGTGTTAGAAATAATAATAAATCAGTCAGATAAACAAACGTGTGATCAGAACAGACGTTATTCTAGCAGAAATATGTTTCCTAGTTTTGTTTTTTCTGATTTTCTTTGTGATGAGAAACTGAACATCAGTGTCTGTTTTACTGTCGTCAACATTTATACACAATATTTACTGATTAATTCTAATGTTAGTGCAGATTTAATCAGTTTAAATGTTTCCTGATGTTTGTGTCTCGTGGATCATGTGAGCTTTAATCCTGGTTGTTGAACATGAAACAATAATTTCTCAGCTGTTATATAAATCAGATGTTCTTCACACACGGATGAACAGAAACAACAACATGAGTCTGATTATATAACGAGAGAAACAGCAGCTGAGATAAATATAAAGCACCAGGTTAGAGGATAAACATATAGAATTATAGGAAACTAAATACTTATAGGTGAAGAGGGTTTAATGTGACTCATTAATCACACTGACTGATGTGATTTCACATCATTTCTCAGGTTATAAAGGAGGAATTAATAGATTGCAGACATGCAAATAAAAGATGTATTTATACAGGACGGTGCAAAATCCTGTTCTGAAAACAGACGCTCTTATTTTGAAAGGATGAAAAGAGACTTATCGGTTGTTAAAGTAACTCAGTGAGATTAAACTGTAAGGAAGTCAAGGTCTGTGTGTGTGTGTGCATGTCTGTCTGTGTGTGTGTGTGTGTGTGTGTGTGTGTGTGTGCGTGTGTCTGTGTGTGTGCATGTGTGTGTGTGTGTGTCTGTGTGTGTGTGTGTGTGTGTGTGTACCGTCTGACAGAACACCACGTCTCGTCTATACTGCAGTGTGAGGTCCATGGCGATGGTGGGGGCGCTGTCCTGCATCAGCAGGAACACCATGGACTTCTTGGCTTTATCACTCATCATCTGGACACACTCCGTCAGAGTGGTGAGGAGGGGGTACAGGGCCTCACTCCACTCACCTGGACACAGGGAGACAGGTGAGACAGGTCAGACAGACAGACAGACAGGTCAGAGAGACAGACAGGTCAGACTGATACCAGCTACAGTCTCATTAATTAATATAAAGTGATTTTACAGACAGAAACAGAGACAGAAGCAGCAGCAGCAGATGGAGGGAAGCTGCAGGACTCTACAACTAAACACCAAACTGCTTATAACAACACAAACACATCAAACTGAGAGATCCAGAGTGTGATTCTGTTTCTTTGAGTTTTATTAAAGCTGTGGCACCCAAACAGAGATCAGAGAGATAAAACCTTCTGATTCTAACATCAGAAAGCTCTTCTCTCTCTCACAGCTCAGTCAGCTGATTCATCTCAGCTCAAACTAAACTATTACTCACAAAACTCAGTTATTCTGAGAATACAAGTCATCTCTAATAGTCTCTGGTTTCTCTCTGGTTTCTATCTGGTTTCTATCTGGTTTCTCGCTGGTTTCTCTCTGGTTTCTAACTGATTTCTATCTGGTTATCTGGTATGGTTTCCTGGTCTGGTTTCTATCTGGTTTCTCTCTGGTTTCTAACTGATTTCTATCTGGTTATCTGGTCTGGTTTCTATCTGGTTTCTCTCTGGTTTTCTGTCTGGTTTCTGTCTGGTTTCCTGGTCTGGTTTCCTGGTCTGGTTTCCTGGTCTGGTTTCTCTCTGGTTTTTGTCTGGTTTTCTGTCTGGTTTCTGTCTGGTTTCTGTCTGGTTTCCTGGTCTGGTTTCTGTCTGGTTTCCTGGTCTGGTTTCTGTCTGGTTTTCTGATCTGGTTTCTATCTGGTTTCTCGCTGGTTTCTTGCTGCTTTCTTTCTGGTTTCTGTCTGGTTTCTCTCTGGTTTCTGGCTGGTTTCTGGCTGGTTTCTGCCTAGTTTCTCGCTGGTTTCTCTGGTCTGGTTTCTCGCTTGTTTCTGACTGGTTTCTCTCTGGTTTCTGTCTGGTTTCTCGTCTGGTTTCTGTCTGGTTTCTCGTCTGGTTTCTCGCTAGTTTCTCTCTGGTTTCTCGCTGGTTTCTCACTGGTTTCTCGCTGGTTTCTGTCTGGTTTCTGTCTGGTTTCTGTCTGGTTTATATCTGATTTATATCTGGTTTCTCGCTAGTTTCTCTCTGGTTTCTATCTAGTTCCTCTCTAGTTTCTCTCTGGTTTTCTGGTCTGGTTTCTCTCTGGTTTCTATCTAGTTCCTCTCTAGTTTCTCTCTGGTTTCTATCTAGTTCCTCTCTAGTTTCTCTCTGGTTTTCTGGTCTGGTTTCTCTCTGGTTTCTATCTGGTTTCTGTCTGGTTTCTCTCTGGTTATCTGGTTTTCTGGTCTATAACCCTTCAGTATCTGAGAGTCCTGGAAAACAGACAGACAGCAGCTCTTACCTGGGTACGCCTCCTCAGCAGCAGGACTCCCATCTGTACAGAGGACGATGATGGAGGCGTGATTAACACACAGACACACACAGCAGACACACACACACACACACACACACACACAGAGAGCAGGTAAAACACACACCTGGACACAGATCAGACTGAAAACAGATCTGTAAAGGGACAGTTGACAGGTTCCCTTTAAGCTCTCAGTCGTGTTAAAGCACCAGACTCCATTAACAGAAACAGTGATTTTACTGAGCAGAACTCAGCTGGTAAACAACAACACAAACAAATCAACGAGCCGAGGCAGAAACACAACAACAGCTCCTGTGTTCTGCACAGTTAGTGTAACTATCCCAAATCAGACACGTTCAAATAAAATCCTATCAAAATATCACATGAACTACTAATATAAATGATCATGTGATGCTTCCAGTTCATTAAATGGAGTGAAACTAAACTTCCTCCTTCTGTCCTTCACAATAAAATACACAACAGTAAAAATACAGATAGACTTTTAAGATCTTACTGCTTTCTCTCATCACAGTTACTTTCTATTGGAATTATTCATGTAAATCTCCATGTACATACATTAAACTTCACATGTAGATTGTTAAATATGTGTAAATTAATTATAGCCACCAAGAAATTACTGTGAAAACACCGGAAAGTGCAACATTACATGTGTCTGATTTGGGATACAGTCTCTATAAATCAGTGTTTTTGTGAATGGAGTCTGGTGCAGACCTCTCCCCTCAGGTCTGTGTAACAGGTGTGTGCAGTACAACATGTAAATAAACAGAAACTCTCATATCTAGAGATCAACATGAAGCAGCTGCAGAGTGAAAACAAGCTGATTTAAAGCTGCAGAAACACAGAAAACACTCTGAGCTCCTCCAGCCTGAGGAGAGGAGTTCGGATGAATAACAGGAGGAGAACCTACAGGAGTCTGTGGTGGAGGAGGAGGAGAGGGCGGGCAGAGAGGAGGAGGAGGGAGGAGCTGGTGATGAAGATGATGATGGTGATGAAGATGGTAGAGATTCCTGTGATTTACTGTCTGGGTTGATCCAGAACGCTCGTCTCTTCCCTTCACCGTCACAGCCTACACAATCATTCATGCATTAATTTACACCTTAAACTGGGTCAATATTACCATCTTTAATGTGCTGGTTTATTTACATTTTTAACTATAATTATTTATTGTATTTTCCTCATTTTAAGGTGTGATTTTAAAAGTTGTGTATCTTGTAATTTAGATAATTTTCCCTTATTTTAGTCACAAACTTCATTTAATTTGTAAATGTGAAATATAAGAGCAAGAAAAACTCCAGATGAAACCTGATTCAGTGACTCGTCAGAACATTTTGACATTTAAACTTTGTTTTCCTGCAGAAAATGATGCATGACGGGTGAAGATTATGACATGAAATGTCAACTACTAAATAGTCAACTATTGTGTGGGTTTGTCTATTTTATATTGTATGTATTGTTTTGTTTTCATTTGATATTTTTGTTTTTGTATAGTTCTTTATTGTGATTGTATTGTATGTTGTATGTGGAAGACTAGCTGGTTGCTATGGCAACAGCTAATGGGGATTCTTAATAAAATGAAATGAAATGAAATCAGCGTATTAACATGAATTATTTCACATTTCTACCTTGAAATAGAAAAGAAACAATAGAGTGAACATTGTTTGATATATATATATATATTGTGTGTGTGTGTGTGTTACCTTTCTTGGTGGCGCCGCCCTGCAGGTCGGTGGCGGTGGCGCCGTCGTGGCTGCTGACGCTGGGACGGCGTTCCTTCTGCAGCAGCTTGTCGACCCGCTGGATGATGCACTCCAGAGATTTATCCACGTTCACCCACACCTTCTCCTGGAGCAGGACCACAAGAAAAAAAACCTTCTTCAGCACGCCACAGATCAGGCAGCAGCACGCCGTAACTCTGCTTAATAAACATTTTATGTAAAACAAACAAATATGGACCTCCAGCTCCGTTACGTAAACACAAAATCTAAACTCAGAGATAATAATATAAACATTAAAAGCTTTATAATCAACCTTAATGTGTATTTTTTGTTTATTTTATTTGTTTTCATATAAAACGTGGGACAGAATCAGTAGCTGATCTCTGTTGGTATGAAACCATGAACCAATGATCTATTTTGCATGTTTTATTTACAGTAATAACTTTATTTATATCTGATATGTAGACAAGCTGAGAAAGCCAGTTAAAGTTCAATCATAGCAGCTTTTCACAGTGTCACAATATCTAGAACATTTTTAAAATGTGAATTTTCTTTTTTAATTTACATGCAAATAGACTGTTTTGTAGTTTTATTATTTATTAATTTTTATCCTGTTTTTGTGTTTATAAATAGTAAAACATATTGGTACATTTCCACAGAAATCAGTACTTAATTAAAGAAAGAAGAAGAAAAATCTGACTGATAGCCAAGTTTGTGTGGAGAAAAAGGAGCCATGCATGTGATGTAAGGACAGATTTGAACCGAAATCTCCTGGACTTGAGAGGTTTAGCAGGTCTTTAATATATCATAATATATTTTTAATATATGGGTGATTGTCCCTGACTGACCCACTCCTCCTCGGTCCAGTCGGCGTGCAGCGAGGAGCGGCTGGTGGAGGTGCTGCCGCTCCAGGTGGCGAGCAGCGTGTCCTGGTCGTTCCTCAGCACCACCTGCTCCTGGTCGGCCGACGGAGACGCCTTGGAGGCGATGTAGTCGGGCCGTGCTGCGTTCAGGGCCTGGATGGACGACGCCAGCAGCTTACAGTCACACACCGTCACCAGCTGACGGGTCTGATAACAGATAGATAGAGAGGAGAGGGGTAATACAGTTATTAAAGAAATATAAAAAATATATATATAATAAATAAGTCACACACCGTCACCAGCTGACGGGTCTGATAGAGAGGGGTAATACAGATATTAAAGAAATATAAAAAATATATAATTAATAAGTCACACACCGTCACCAGCTGACGGGTCTGATAGAGAGGGTTAATACAGATATTAAAGAAATATAAAAAATATATATAATAAATAAGTCACACACCGTCACCAGCTGACGGGTCTGACACACAGACAGACAGAGAGGGGTAATACAGTTATTACATATTATTATATCATTATAGTCATTCTATGCTTTATTCTATCCTGTTTTATCCTGTTTAGAATATAATTAAAATATAATAAATATAATATAAAATATAAAAAAAATATGTAAAATTTAAAAATATAAAATAATATAATGAAATATAAAAAATATATATAATAAATAAAGATAAATTAATTAAATATAGAATATAATTAAAATATAATTAATATAATTTAAAATATATAAAAAAATAAATTATAAAAAAATAAAAATATAAAATATAAAGAAATATAAAAAATATATAATAAAGATAAATGAATAAATTATATATAGAATATAATTGTAATATAATAAATATAATAAAAATATGTTTTTAAACAAGAAATTATAAAAAAATATAAAATAATATAAAGAAAAAAATATATAATAAATAAAGATAAATGAATAAAAAAAATAAAAATATGAACAGATCTGATGAAGCTGGAAAAGACTTTTAGCTGCGTTTGTTGTCTGAAAGCTCCTTTAATAATAAAGTTTATGACTAGTTTTAACCAACAGGAATGACTGAGGACTTAAAATGAAATAAATGAGAGTAGACCTTGTCAGCCAGGATGGCGAGCGTCCTCTCCAGGCCGCTGGCCGAGCGGTCCTTGGCGGCGCGGGACAGACGCTCAGCGTAGTAGCTGACCTGAGTCTTCAACGTGTTGATGTGGGAGATTATCTCTTTAGCCCGGACGATGTCCTGAGGGATGTAGACGATGGACTGGGACGAGGACAGAGCACTGCTGCAGGGAGGACATATTATATATATTATATTATTATTATATTATTATATTATATATATTATATTAGAACGATGTCCTGAGGGATGTAGACGATGGACTGGGACGAAGACAGAGCACTGCTGCAGGGACACATATTATATATATTATATTATTATTATTTTATATTATATTATATATATTATATTAGAACGATGTCCTGAGGGATGTAGACGATGGACTGGGACGAGGACAGAGCACTGCTGCAGAGAGGACATATTATATATATTATATTATTATTATATTATATTATATATATATTATATTATATTAGAACGATGTCCTGAGGGATGTAGACGATGGACTGGGACGAAGACAGAGCACTGCTGCAGAGAGGACATATTATATATATATTACATATTATATCTATTATATTTATTAAATATATAATATTATATTATAATTATATTAGAACGATGTCCTGAGGGATGTAGACGATGGACTGGGACGAAGACAGAGCACTGCTGCAGGGAGGACATATTATATATATTATATATATCGTCAACTATTTTGATAATCCAATAATTGGTTTGAGCAGTTTTTTTAAAGACAATAAGTCCAAATTCTCTGATTTCAGCTTCTTCAATGTGAATATTTTTGGTTTCTTTGTTCCTTTATGACAATAAACTGAATATCTCTTTGGTTTGTGGACAGAACAAGAGATTTGAGGACGTCATCTTGTGGTTGGGAACACTCATTGATATTTTTATACATTTTATTCACCAAACAACTAATCGATTAATTGTTTAAATAAACAATAATCCAAAATAAATAAATGAATCCACAATTAAAATCATCGTTAGTTACAGCCCAATATTAAATTAAATTAAATTAAATTAAATTAAATTAAATTAAATTAAATTAAATTAAATTAATTATCCGAGCGTACGCTGACGACTCTCTGCTGTTTCCTCCAATCACCTGCAGCCTCGTATCGACCTTTAATGTTTATTAATCTGTTAATAACATGCACATGCCTGTTTAACAACCTGTTTCCATCTGAAACAAACACAAAGACGACATGAAACCTTCACACACTCTCATCTGTCTCTAGAGACGTCTGGAGGTCAGTTTTTATACGTCTAAATGTGTTTTAAGAGACGACTGAGTGAGTGAATTTACACAACGAGCAGCGCTGCAACAAACTTTGTGTCCAGTTATAAAATATCACACAGAAACATTTGAGTTTCCTTCAAACAGACACAGTTAAATCAGAAGCTTCAGTGATTGTAGCTGTGAACAGAAACATGAAACAAACAGTGAGAATAAAGATCTGGGAGCAGTAAATAAAGCTTTAAATGAAACAAACAGTGAGAATAAAGATCTGGAAGCAGTAAATAAAGCTTTAATGTGAAACAAACAGTCTGTGAAGGTGAAGACGGGACAAATAAAGGAAAAGAAGCAGAGCAACAACTCACCATTCCTCCTCATAAACGCTGATCAATAAAAGTAAAACAAAAGAAAATTAAAGAGGAAGCTGAGAAAGAACTGAATTAATGATCACAGAGCAGCCAAATAAATCATCTCTCACGCAAAATAACTTCATATGGATCAAATGTTTGGTAATAAATGAGGAGAGGGGGATAAAAGCAGCATGCAGAACATACTTTATATCATTATTACTATTTTTATTATTATTATTATGGTTGTGTGGACTCACTGTTTCTTTGTCTCCTCAAACTTCTGCAGGAGTTTCCTCAGGCCGCTGTTCTTAAAGCCCTGACAGTGAGCCGCCGGGGCGCCGATCGTCACCACGTCGTATGTGTGATCTGCAGAAAGACAGACAGAGAGGTTAAACTGGTTTGACTTTCATGCAAACTGGACAAAGCAGCATGAGTTCAGGTCCCAGAAGGTGGAGGTGTGACGTGGTGGTGGTGGTCTCACCGAAGCCCAGCTGGTCCTGGACCCTCATCCTCTGGACGTGCAGGTTGGTGGGCATGAACTCCAGCTTCCTCTCAGCCTTCAGGTTGCTGGCTTTGAACGACGGACCTCAACACACAAAGACACAAAAGTTATTATTATTCTCCTTCTGAGGGATCATCATCATCATCATCATCATCATCATCATGGGACCTGAATCATCTGGACTGACACTCAGACGACTGGAAACTTAAAGGAGAATTCTGAAAGTTTGTGACAAAACAAGTGAAGTATGAGAGGAAAGCTGCACAAGTGCCTCGATAACTTCCTCTCCTGAAGCTCCATGTTTGTGTGTGTTTGTACCAGATCAGGGGCCAGATTCACAAAGTATTCTTAAGAAGAAAATACTTCTTAGGTGCCACTTTTTTCTTAACTTTGCTCTTAAGACAAAGTTTAAGAAGATTTGGTTACTGACGGATATATTTGTGAGCCTCCACCTCAAATATTCATTCTTATAACTGGACTGATTACTCTACCTCTACCTCAGACTGTCTCTATGAAGTTGTCAGTATTTTATAGGTCGATTGCACTTTGGATCAGTCTTCCAGGTTGATGAAATTAAGGGAAAAGCTGGTTTTAAAAAAAGATTAAGATTGTATTTGATGTCAACACCTGAATTGTATCATCATTTTATTGGAGTGTGGTTGGGCTATGTGATACAAGACTGTATCATGCTTTCTTTTTCCTATTTTATTTCATTTTTATATATTTTTATAATGACTTGAGTTTGTAATGCCTGTGGTCCTCTATTAAAAATGATTGTCTGGACCCCAGGAAGACCAGCTGTGGTCTTGGCGTCACCTAATGGGAATCCTTTTAAATAAAGAAAATAAAGCTCAGTGCTGGTGTTAGTGTAGAAGCTGTGGTCACCTCTGTAGTGGGTGAGGTCGCTGAGCGTCTCCTGGTAGGTCAGGATGATGGTCTGATACTGGGACACAATCTGTCTCCTCAGGTTCTCCCAGCAGGGAGACAACTCTCCCAGCTCCTCCAGCTCACACACCCTGCAACAGAAACACAGTCAGAGACTAGACCTGTGTGCATGCAGGTTTATATAATATATTTATTGAGTTTTCTTTTATAAAATTGACACAGGTCACAAGAAAAATAGAAAACAAGCAACCATACAAGAACAAGAGTCCTTGAGGATCCATTCATGAGTAAAGAGCAAATGAACATCAGTATAAACATGCAGAGGGTAAAATGATTCTGCTCCAGGTTTGTTTATTAAATGAGCCAGATTATTGTTCTTAATATAATGTATAAAACGTCTCCGTGCTCTTTGAAACAGCTCGTTTATTCTTAAGTGTGTCTGTAACATAAAGACTTAAACCACTGTGAGATGCTGGTTTACCAACGTTTCTCCATGTTAAAGCAATCACTCGTTCTGCCTCTAACAAACAACTTAAGAACAACTTGTTGATGATAATTTATGTTCTGCCCCTCTATACTATACTATACTATACTACACTATACTATACTATACTATACTACACTATACTATACTATACTATACTATACTATACTATACTATACTAGAGACCAAGTTAAAACAGTCTGGGTTCCCATATAGTCTAATGAGAGAATCTCCTGAACTAAAACACCTTTTACACTTCTGGCTGCAGCTTTTCTTAATCTACTGTGGTAGTAAGAAGCTCTAGTTCATTTGTGTGTGTGTGTGTGTGTGTGTGTGTGTGTGTGTGTGTGTGTGTGTGTGTGTACCTGGCTGCGTCCTCCTCCAGCAGCAGCTTAACAAACTGTCTGGGTACGTTGAGGGACAGGACGCTCTCAGCCATCTGCTCCAGGACCCGGAGGTGGTTCCCGTCGGTGGAGGGGAACCGGTACATCCGGGACATGGTCCCCCCAAACACTGAGGACCAACACACACACACACACACACACACACACACACACACACACACACACACACACACACACACACACAGAGACAGACAGACAGAGAGACAGACAGATGAGATTATAATAGATCCACCTCACTAGGATCTAAAGACAGAACCATAATAAATGATAAAGATGTTGTTGTTGTTGTGTTATTTTCAGATCCTCCCTGGTAATATATATTATATATATATCCTTTATTGAAGCAGGTAAACTGATCTGGATCAATATATTCTGCTGATAATGAGATCAGGCTGATGGATCGGTGACGTGGAGCCCAGCAGGAATATCTCCTTACGCTCTTTATTTTTATCTTCCTGATTTTAGATTCTACACAACCCAACACAGTCTTCTGTCCTTGTCTTTGTGTTTTAGCTGCTACAGATTTAATAATTCTCTGGTGACGTGTTCTGTTGTCCAGAAGTTTCCAGATTGATTTCATGGTTTGCCATCAGAAGACAGACAGCAGTAATCTGACCCTCAACAACACTGAGGAGAAACACTCCACAGTCAACCTTCTCCTGTCTTCTGTCTCTGCTGAACCTGTTCTTACTGTCTAACTGCCATAATATTATAGTGCAATATATTTATAATCATATCATCTAATAACTACCTCTACATGCTAACACTCCTCCTCATTCTCCTCCTTTACATACAGAGCTATTTATTCTATATTCAGTATGTTTTGCCGTTCAATTATTTATTCTTGCTGTGATATTTTATACCTCTAGTATACCTTATTGTCCTTAAGTGTTTGTGTGTTGTTGTTCTTAATTTGTTTTATGCACTATGGCAGCTGCACTCTAATTCCATTATGCTATGTACAATGCCAATAAAGACTATTCTATTCCATTCTATTCCATTCCACTCTATTCTATTCTATTCTATTCTATTCTATTCTATTCTATTCTATTCTATTCTATTCTATTCCATTCCATTCCATTCCATTCCATTCCATTCTATTCTATTCTATTCTATTTTATTCCATTCCATTCCATTCTATTCCACTCTATTCTATTCCATTCCACTCTATTCTATTCTATTCTATTCCATTCAATTCCATTCTATTCCATTCCACTCTATTCTATTCCATTCCACTCTATTCTATTCTATTCTATTCCACTCTATTCTATTCCATTCCATTCCATTCCACTCTATTCTATTCCATTCCATTCCATTCTATTCTATTCTATTCTATTCCACTCTATTCTATTCTATTCTATTCCACTCTATTCTATTCTATTCTATTCAATTCCATTCTATTCTATTTTATTCCATTCCATTCCATTCTATTCTATTCTATTCCATTCCATTCCATTCCACTCTATTCCATTCTATTCTATTCCACTCTATTCTATTCTATTCTATTCTATTCCACTATATTCTATTCTATTCTATTCCACTACATTCTATTCTATTCTATTCTATTCCACTATATTCTATTCTATTCTATTCTATTCTATTCCATTCCATTCCATTCCATTCTATTCTATTCTATTCTATTCTATTCTATTCTATTCTATTCCATTCTATTCTATTCTATTCTAAAAATCAGAGTTTCTGCCACCAGGAGGCAGAGACAGACACTTTAAACTGGTCCGAGAGTCACAGGAAGGAGTGTGTGTGTGTGTGTGTGTGTGTGTGTGTGTGTGTGTGTGTGTTACCTGAGCGCAGCAGTGTGTCTTTGCATAGCGAGGCGTATTTTATTCTGACTCCCATCGACTCTGTGAGGCTCTCATCCACAGGAAGCATGGTCTACACACACACACACACACACACACCACACACACACACACACACACACACACACACACACACACACAGACACACACAGACACACACAGACACACACACGCAGTTATTATGACATAAATCATCACCGTCTGTGGTCATAAATTAATGTGAATGTTTAAGTTTATTTTGGTTGAATTTTAAACCAGAGAAGTAATAAAAGTTTCTGCTTGATAACAGACGAGTTTCATTAGAAACTGTAATCATTTAAAGGGCCAGCGTGTATTTGAGACTGTGTGAAGCAGTGAGGCATCATGGGAGTTGTTGTCTTCGAATAAATGACACATTTCTGTGGTTTGAAGCTGCTTAGAAACATGATGATGATGAACGATTTATGTAACCCTGTCTACATAACTTTATGTATCTACAGCTCTGGAAAATGTAAAACCCACTGCTGTGATTAAAGATTGAGATTATCCACCAACAATGTGTTCTAAACTCTTCCTAAGTTAAGATATTAGTGTTTTGTTGTTTAAAAATGATGTTTTCTTTGCATTATTCTGCATCTTTCCTTGTTATTTTGACCAATTAATATTATTATTAACCAATAAATGCTCTAAATGTCAATATTCTAATTTTAAATTTCAATTTAAAATGTTGTCATCACTTTCTAGAATGAAACAAAAATGTTCATTTTACTCAAACTCATACCTATAATAAATGTTAAAACCAGCAGAAGTGATCATGTTTCAGTGGTGTCTTCATTCTTTCCAGAGCTGTATTGATCAGACTTTCTGCCCCTAAAGTTTTATTATTATCTGAGGTGATGGTGTCCGGCAGCATGTCTCACCCGTCCGTTGATGGTGTCCGGCAGCCGTCCGGCCGTCCTCTGGTCGGCTCTCTCCTCCAGCTGCCAGGCCGCCACCGTGATCTTCCCCACGCGCTCGTTCTCCGCCGACCTGATCACAAACACAGTTATACCATCTAGAACCTCAGGAGGAACTCTATCCTTTCATCACACAGTTATATCATCTAGAACCTCAGGAGGAACTTCATCCTTTCATCTAGAAAAACTCTAAAGAAACCTGAAGGTGTTAAAGCGACTGATTTTATTTCTAAATTAAAGAGAACTTTGAGGTTACTGCTGCCCTATTGGAACCAGTTAGAACCAGTTAGAACCAGTTTAAAACCAGTTTGAACCAGTTAGAACCAGTTAGAACCAGTTTAAAACCAGTTTGAAACTATTAAAACCAGTTTAAAACCAATTTGAACCAGTTAAAGGAACTTTAAGCTCGTGTTCAGGGTTAAAACTTGTATTTTATTGACGGAAAGGATGAATGAGTTGATTTAGAAATGAGAAAATGAGAATAAACATATTTATAATTACAAAAAGGGTCCATAACCTGGACAGATTACTTTTAGTATTATATTATTTCTGAAACACTGTATGGATCTCTGGCTTCTGTTACAGTTACAGGAACTCTCTGGATTTAACGTTTCATCTGTAAAAACTCTAAAGAAACCTGAAGGTGTTAAATGAGCCACAGATTTTATTTCTCCAGCAGTGATGGTTTTAACCTCGTCTTACTCTCTCAAAGGAAATATTTAATTTAAATAAAAGGAAGGAAGACAGATTTTCATGTGTGTTTAAATCTGGTCTGTTTCCTGTTTAGACTGGATCTGTGCTGACAGTTTTACAGGTTTAAATCTGGAGAACCATGAAAGTTACAGGTCATAATAACACACAGCATCCTGATGCTACAGTAATAATAATAATAATTTATTTTATTTATGGGCGCCTTTCTGAACACTCAAGGTCACCAACAATAAAACACTCAGTCATAAAAGCAGGCTATAAAACTACATACAAATACTAATAAAACTTCAGAATAATAACAGTAAAGTGAAAGCAGATGAAATTGAAGGGAGTAGCCTGTCTAAAAAGATGGTTTTCAGGTGAGATTAGTAATAAAAAGATGGTTTTCAGGTGAGATTAGTAATAAACAGATGGATTTCAGGTGATATTAGTAATAAAAAGATGGATTTCAGGTGATATTAGTAATAAAAAGATGCTTTTCAAGTGAGATTAGTAATAAAAAGATGGTTTTCAGGTGTGATTAGTAATAAAGAGACCTGAGCTCCAGCTGCAGTCTGTGGCTCTTCTCCTGCAGCAGCTCCTTCACCGGGAACAGAGCCGAGCCCAGCATGTACATCTAAACACATTCAATATTATACATATTATTATATATTATTATATATTATAGGGAACAGAGCCGAGCCCAGCATGTACATCTAAACACATTCAATATTATACATATTATTATATATTATAGGGAACAGAGCCGAGCCCAGCATGTACATCTACACACAATAAATATTATAGATATTATTATATATTATATATCTGAGTGATGTGTTGTTCCTGTGGTGATATTATTATTAATAATAATAATATTACCGTTCCCTGTGAGCGGTCCTTGACGTCGTAGACGGCGAGCTTCAGCTGCGTCTGCTGGCTGATGTTGGAGTCCTGGAAGAACGCCACGCTGCTCAGGAACACTGGGTTACTGCTGCCCTGTTAAATAAGGATTAATGCCCAGTTAGAACCAGTTAAAGGGTTACTGCTGCCCAGCTAGAACACGTTAGAACCAGTTAAAACCAGTTAAAGGATCTTTAAGGTTACTGCTGCCCAGTTAGGACCAGCTAAAACCCAGTTAGAACACGTTAAAACCAGTTAAAACCAGTTAGAGGAACTTTAAGGTGACTGCTGCCCTGTCAGAACCAATTAGAACCAGTTAGAACCAGTTAAAACCCAGTTAGAACCAACTAAAACCCAGTTAAAACCAGTTAGAGGAACTTTAAGGTTACTGCTGCCCTGTCAGAACCAGTTAGAACCAGTTAAAACCCAGTTAAAACAAGTTAGAACCAGTTAGAGGAACTTTAAGGTGACTGCTGCCCTGTTAGAACCAGTTAGAACCAGTTTAAGGAACTTAAAGGTGACTGCTGCCCTGTCAGAACACGTTAGAACCAGTTAGAGGAACTTTAAGGTGACTGCTGCCCTGTCAGAACCAGTTAGAACCAGTTAAAACCCAGTTAAAACCCAGTTAAAACCAGTTAGAACCAGTTAGAGGAACTTTAAGGTTACTGCTGCCCTGTCAGAACCAGTTAGAACCAGTTAGGACCAGTTAAAACCCAGTTAGAACCAACTAAAACCCAGTTAGAACCAGTTAGAGGAACTTTAAGGTGACTGCTGCCCTGTCAGAACATGTTAGAACCAGTTAGAACCAGTTAAATGAACTTTAAGGTTAATGCTGCCCTCTAAATATATGCATATGTAAAAGTGTTTTTTAGACTTATAAATAAAGTGTTTGAGATGAACTGTGGTCTAAAGTGATGTTTCACCAGTTTAAAGCCTGTCCCCAGCTCTCAGTGACAGGTGAGACAGGTGAGACAGGTGAGACAGGTGAGACAGGTGTGAGTCAGATAAGAGAGAGTGATTAGAGTCTCTGACCTCGATGACTTCTGTCTGGGCGTGTTTGGTCCAGAAGGCCTGAGGCGGCGTGGTGCAGCTCACCGCCACAAAACTGTTTGGTTTCCTGTCCAGAGCTGGAGGCTGCAGGTCGCAGCACGCTGCGCACAGCATACACAACACATTATATCATAATAATAATAACAATAATAATAATAACAACTTGTATATTAGTATTATGATGATAAGTCAGCAGGTCTGAGCACACTAGAGGGAGGATATAATACACATTATATACAGGCTTTAACCAGAACATAACATCAACAACTGTATAATAATAATCTGACTGGTTATTAATGTTTAACCCTCAGTCAGGTTGAGCTTTTCATTCTACATGTGTTTATAATTTTGGTTGTGTTCATGCATTTGTCATGAATTTTGTCCAGATTGTGTATTTTTATTGTCTCTTGTTATTTCCAGCTTAAGACTGAAATACACTGAGGACAAACAATAGTTACTCTACAGGTTGACACACTGAAACACATTCAAAATTATATTAATTTGTAAGTTTTTTTCTTGCAATTTCCAAGTTTTTTCTGCTAAATCTGTGAGTTTTTTTCTGCTAAATTTGTGAGTTTTTTTCTGCTAAATTTGTGAGTTTTTTTCTGCTAAATTTGTGAGTTTTTTTCTGCTATATGTGAGTTTTTTTCTGCTATATGTGAGTTTTTTTCTGCTATATGTGAGGGTTTTTTTTCACAGTATGTTTTTATATCCTCATCTTTAAGATACACCTTTATTTTGGAATTTCAAATGACTCTTCAGGTTGAGACACTGAAACACATTCAAAATACCGTTTCTAATCTCACTTATGTGTTGAACTGAGGTTAGAGCACGACCAGAATATTATTATTATTGTGATGATGATGATGATGATGATGATGATGATGAGTCAGCAGCTGAACTCACCCACGCTGAACTCCAGCACCGGCTCATCTGGGTCCTGACTGTTTCCTGGAGACACCAACACAAACATTAACAACAGAGAAGTCTCATACAGTAAAATCAGTTTAAATGTCCTCATCATGTCCTGTAGTTAGTTTTAATGTCTTAGATCAAGGGTCTCAAACTGGTGGCCCGCGGGCCAATTGTGGCCCTCGTGACGATATTTTGTGGCCCCCACCTTGATATGAAAATTTAATGTGAGTTTTATATGAATGGCACTTTACAGTGTTGTGTGTGGAAGGTCCCTTTAATTACTGTTTTTTGGTAATTTTGTGTCTTTTTAAAATAATTTTGTGTCTTTTTTTGGTAATTTTGTGTCTCTTTAAATAATTTTGTCTTTTTTTAGTAATTTTTTGTCTTTTTGGTCATTTTGTGTCTTTTTTTAATAATTTTGTGTCTTTTTAAAATAATTTTGTGTCTTTTTTTAAATAATTTTGTCTTTTTTTAGTAATTTTGTGTCTTTTTGGTAATTTTGTGTCTTTTTTAAATAATTTTTTGTCTTTTTAAAATTATTTTGTGTCTTTTTTTAAATAATTTTGTCTTTTTTTAGTAATTTTTTGTCTTTTTGGTCATTTTGTGTCTTTTTGGTCATTTTGTGTCTTTTTTAAATAATTTTGTCTTTTTATAGTAATTTTGTGTCTTTTTTTAGCAATTTCGTGTCTTTTTTTAGTAATTTTGTGTCTTTTTTTAGTAATTTTGTGTCTTTTTTGTTAATTTTGTGTCTTTTTTTAAAATAATTTTGTCTTTTTTTTGTCATTTTGTGTCTTTTTTGTCATTTTGTGTCTTTATTTAATAATTTTGTGTCTTCTTTTAACAATTTTGTTTCTTTCTTGGTAATTCTGTGTATTTTTTGGTAATTTTATGTATTTTTTGTAAGTCTGTGTCTTTTTTTAGTAATTTTTTTGGTCATCATGATACTGCCTCTAGCGGCCCCCAGGTAATTAGAGTTTGAGACCCCTGTGTTAGAGTGTCTCTGAGTAGACATTAGTTTTATTGTCTTATTGTCTCTATATAAACATTAGTTTTATTGTCTCAGTGTCTCTGAGTAGAGACAGGTAAATCTGGGTCCTACCTGCCAGGGCGAGGCCGATCATCTCACTGGACAGCTCCAGGGTGCTGGCCCGGTACACTGACCAGGGTCTCTGGGTCCTGGAGCCCAGCCGCTCCCTGACCCCCGACATGTCTCACCACCAGGACCAGGACTCACTCCGTCCCCCTTACTCTGTCCCATGGGAGGACGTCCTCGCTCCAAGGGACGCCACCATGAGGCTGCTGCAGGGACGCCTGTCCTCTCTACACAGACAGAGACAGATAGACAGATAGAGAGACAGACAGGAGAGAGTTTTAATCAACAACAGTGGATTCATCTCTCTTTATGTTTACTGTTATTGTTTTGTAAATGAAACCATAAATAAAAGAGGAGCGTTGAGGTTCAGGTGACCTGGAAACATTTTGTTTTCATGATCAATACAAACATTATTGTCTAATATCAGTTATAGTTATAGTTTAGAAAACTGCAGCAGTTTAAGTTTAATAACATTCACAAAAACCTTACAAATGAATTACATTTCAGTGACAATAATTATTATTATTTGCACAGACAGCAGCATGCAGAGATAATAATAAATATATATGTATGTGTATATACACAGTATATATATAAATATTATATTTAGTATGATAATTATGTGTGCAGCAGCTCTGCAGAGTTTCAGCTGTGTGTTGATTTGCATGTGTGTGTGTGTGTGTGTGTGTGTGTGTGTGTGTGTGTGTGTGTGTGTGTGTGTGTGTGTGTGTGTGTGTGACCTCATCATTTACATGGTTCTCCTCCAGATGAAGATGTTGCTAAGAGACGACCTGCTGCACACTTTAATATATTTATTCTCTCTTTGTCTTCATCTGTCTCACTGCGCCTCTCTATCTAATCTACATTATTATCTAAATTATTATCTATATATTCTATATAATCTACATTATTATTATTATTATCTATATATTCTATATAATCTACATTATTATTATTATCTTCTATATATTCTATATCTAGGATTATTATTATCTAATCATCCAATATATCTCTATATTCCAGCTGCTCTCTATAAATCTAGATTATTATGATCTATATATTCTCTCTCTCTGTCCCATTTTATTAAAGACCAATTAGCCCAGTTCCAGTGTCTGGTGATGGGGACCAGGGGGACCAGGGGGACCAGGTCTCTGTGGTCTACATCAGACTCTATTCTGGTCCTCCTCGCTCCATTTACTGCAGAAACACTGTTTATAATGTGTTTTATGTGGAGGTGAGATGTTCCTCCTCAGGTCAGAGACCTCTGGTCTCACTGTTTACTGGATCTGATTCTAGAAACTAAAACCTGGTGCTGGATCCTCCAAACAGTCCTCAGAGATGGTCTCATTCTCTGATCTGGGTTAATGTATCTGTCCTACTTCTGAGGAGACCTGCAGGTCTCTGTGTGTCCCACTTCACACAGAGACCTGATCTACATCTGGACCTGCAACATCTGCAGCAGCCTCAGACTAACAGAGACTATCAGAGACTACCAGAGACTACCTGAGACTATCAGAGTCTACCTGAGACTACCTGAGACTATCAGAGTCTACCTGAGACTACCTGAGACTACCAGAGTCTACCAGAGACTATCAGAGTCCACCTGAGTCTACCTGAGACTACCAGAATCTACCAGAGACTATCAGAGACTATCAGAGTCTATCAGAGTCTACCTGAGACTACCAGAGTCTACCTGAGACTATCAGAGTCTACCTGAGTCTACCTGAGACTACCTGAGACTATCGGAGACTACCTGAGACTATCAGAGACTATCAGAGTCTACCTGAGTCTACCAGAGACTATCAGAGTCTATCAGAGTCTACCTGAGACTACCTGAGTCTACCTGAGACTACCTGAGTCTACCTGAGACTACCTCAGACTACCTCACACTACCTCAGACTACCAGAGACTACCTGAGACGACCTGAGACTATCAGAGAGTACCTGAGACTACCAGAGAGTACCTGAGTCTACCAGAGTCTACCTGAGACTATCAGAGACTACCAGAGACTATCAGAGTCTACCTGAGACTACCAGAGACTACCTGAGTCTACCTGAGACTATCTGAGCCTACCAGAGACTACCTGAGTCTACCTGAGTCTACCAGAGAGTACCTGAGTCCACCAGAATCCACCTGAGAGTCTCTGTGCTCTAATCTGTTCCATCATGGAGCATTTTGTTGTTTTTTTCTGACTAATAATAATGTTCATTAGTTTAGAACACAGAGTGACTGGTTGAAGCTTTTCTCAGCTCTGAAAAATACTAAAATTCCAGAAGAAAAAAAAAGTTATAGTACTATTCAATGTGAAAGAAATAATGATGAATATAACCTTCTTTTCCCTTTTGTTTTTTCTTGAAAAAAGCTCTTTAGGGTGTTGCGTCTTCGGGTGTTTAATTAAATTGCTTGTGTTAAATTAGCAACACTTGTGCCTCCCCTTGAGATTTTAACTGTGTGAACCAGTAAATATATTACTAATTTAATAAATGACGTGGTATCAGATTGGCACATCAGCATTTTTGGCAGTATCGGAGTAATTTCCGATACTGGTACCAGGATGGGAACAACTCTAGTTTAATCTGCTGCTTCATCTCTTCTTTCATCACGTCTCTTATCTCCAACAACAACATCTAAACACTCAACACACCCAGATATCTCAGCAGCAAATACTTGTGTTTTTTACAGAGCGTGGGAGTCTCAGCAGCTGGACGCAAACATGCACCAACACAAAGAGAAACACTGAGATGAGATGAGTTAAATATCTGGAAGGTGTCTGCAGAGATCCAACCTGACACACAACAAGTCTCACTTGTGAAACATTGATTTGTTGCGTGTTTCCACCTAAACGTTTAGCAGAAGTTTAGAAAGTGACAGTTATTCTGTCAGCTCTTCAGACCCTAAACACTAGAGACTTTACTGCTGATTAAACATGTTCTTTGTGCACAACAGAGAGAAATATAGAAATAATAAACATATTACAGTGATGTTAGAGCAGTAGTTCTCAACCTTTTTGAGTCGCGACCCCAAATTTAACATGCATTTTGTCCGCGACCCCCACTCACTGAACACAATCTCACACACACAGTTCAGATCACCCAAAAAAGAAACAAAATGACCAAAAAAGAAAACAAAATGTCCAGAAAAGACACAAAATGACCAAAAAAGACTCAAAATGACCCAAAAAAAGACACAAAATGACCAAAAAAAGGAAACAAAATTACCAAAAAAGACAAATTGACCAGAAAATGATCAAAAAAAGACACAAAATTACCAAAAAAAGGAAACAAAATGACCAGAAAAGACACAAAATGACCAAGAAGACACAAAATGACCAAAAAAAAAGACACAAAATGACACAATAAATAAATAAAATTACCAAAAAAGACACAAAATGACAAAAAAAAGACACAAAATGACCTAAAAAAAGAAACAAAATTACCAAAAAAGACACAAATTGACCAGAAAATGATCAAAAAGACGCAAAATGACCAAAAAAAGGCAGAAAATGACCAAAAACACTAAAACACATGAACACTTTAACACAGTGGAGACAGAGCTGACTTCCTAAATGATTTGGCGACCCCCAGAAATCATCTCAAGACCCCAATTGGGGTCCCGACCCCAAGGTTGAGAACAGCTGTGTTAGAGGATGTGTATCTGTGCTGCAGCTCACAGTGACTGAGACTGTTAGATCAGACTAAATCAAGAGCTGCTACATGCAAAAACATGCACAGGTCTCTGTCTGCACACTGATGCAAGTTTAACACAATACATTCATGCTTTTTGACTCTGTGTGTGCATGTGTGTGTGTGTGTGTGTGTGTGTGTGTGTGTGATGAGGTGGAGTGTGCAGGAGTTCACTGAGTGTTTACAGGAAATGTTTGACAGAGAATAATGTGAGACAGTAACATGAATAGAAGCTGCAGCTGAGTCTGTCCTGCAGAAGCAGAGAGGCTCCATCACATTAAACATTTATACACACACACACACACACACACACACACACACACACACACAGACAGGCGGTGCAGAGTGCAGCAGCTCCTCTGATGTTGAATCAGCAGCAGAGTTCAGCTCAGATACTAAACACTGAAACACTGGAGCTGCAGACACAAACCTCTCACATACTAAACACACTGATGTTCTCCTCTAAATGATCTAAAGTGGAGAAATAATGGAAAATATAAACACACTTTACATAAAGAGTAGTAATAACTGTTATTATTCATGAGTCAATCACATCTTAACAAACCCACACAGCCTGAAAATAAGACTATCGATTTTTGAATATTCGAAAAATCATTAAATCCTAAAAAAATTGAATAGTTCGTCATATCTAGAAAAAAAAAAGTTGTATTACTGGTTCCTTCCACACGGGGCAGCGTAGCATTTGATGCTACACAGTGTGGCGGCTAGATACCAAACTGTAGAAGAAGAAACAACTTATTGACTCGTTGTAAACAGACTTGTCTCCCGTCTTCACCCCCAGCATGTCCACACGCTGATCTTTGTCAATAAAAACATTAACAGGCTGCAGTCTGAACTAATGCTCTGATTATGAAGACGTGCATGTTAAAAATGTTCCCGTCAGCAATGTTGTCTCTCTGTATGTTCAGTAAAACGTCTTTAAAATGAATATTATTAGTGCTTGAAGTCACCGCACGATGTGGCTCTCATGGTTTGTTGTTATTACCAGGTGATTTATGAAAAGATAAACCTGTTTCCTGCACAAGCACCTTTTGTATTGTAATTACTGTCCAGCAGAACTATGTGAGAATGCGTTGGGCTGAAATATCACATGTTTTTGTTAACTTTTATTAACTTTAGTTCTGCGTGGACAGTGTGTTGCATAGTGAGTTTTAATGTGTCAGGATGATTTCCGCTTAATAATAATATCCTGTGTTTTTAATGTTTAATGGGATTAAACAGTGTAACAGTTCTATAATGTAGAATAAAAAGACAGAGTTCTGAAAAATTGCAGGGTGGGGTTTTATTATTGAATATTCTAATATTAATCGATTAGTAGCCAACGATTATGGAATAGTACTTTTGCCTAACATGCAGATCCCTGTTAACTGCAGCATTATATTATATCTCCTCACTGTAGCTGGATTAATGCATTTCCATGAATTTGAACGTTATTTTCTGGAAGTATTTCTAGTGAACACTTC